>NW_027419020.1:0-33473 GCF_009905375.1 Apium graveolens
GTTGATGATGATTTCACTAGCTTCATCCTTTGATCCAAGGAAATAAACCCATGAAAACTTTGAGAAATCATCTACAATCACTAGGCAATATCTTTTCCTTGAAATTGACAATACATTGACTGGTCCAAAAAGATCCATGTGTAGCAGTTGTAATGGTTCATCAATTGCAGATTCAAGCTTCTTACTGAATGATGCTTTCTTTTGCTTTCCTTTCTGACAAGCATCACACAGTCCATCCCTTGTGAATTCCACTAGAGGAATTCCTCTAACTAAGTCCTTTTTGACTAGATCATTCATTGTCTTGAAATTCAAATGGGATAGCTTCGTGTGCCATAGCCAACTTTCATCTGGACTTGCTTTGCTGAGAAGACAAGTAATTGATTCTGAATCTGTAGAGTTGAAGTTAGCTAAGTACACATTCCCTTTTCTAACTCCGGTTAGAACCACTTTGTTGTCCTTCTTACTTGTGACAACACAGGCTTCAGAATTGAAGGAAACAGTATTCCCTCTGTCACATAGTTGACTGATACTCAATAGATTGTGTTTGAGACCATCAACTAATGCAACTTCATCAATGATGACATTTTCTTTTGAAATCAAGCCATATCCCATAGTGAACCCTTTGTTGTCATCTCCAAAGATTATGCTAGGGCCAGCTCTCTCCTTGAACTCTGTGAGCAGGGTGAAATCTCCTGTCATGTGTCTTGAACAACCACTGTCCAAGTACCATAGATTCCTTCTTTTTCCCTGCACACAACAAAATCAATCAAGTTGATTTTGGTACCCAAGTTTCCTTGGGTCCAGCCTTGTTAGTCTTTTTCCTAGACTTCATTCCTCCTGCATCTTTTGATTTAGGTAACTTTGGGTCAACCTTGATCTCAGATGTAGTTGGTTGAAGTGTAGGGTTAGTCACAGAATCATTTAGCACATTTGATTGAATTTGATAGGGCATGGATTGTGCAAACATATTATTCCACATAGGCATGTTGTATGGCATCTGAGGCATACTGAATGCAGTAAAATAAGGATTATTAACATATGGCATGTTTGCCAAATGTGCATGAGGGTTCTGATGAGACATAATAGGCATAGCATGCAGAGGTGACATAGACATGTTAGGCATGGAGGGAGTTAAAGGAATGGGAGTATTCTTAACAGATTTGCAGTTATCAGATAGATGATTAACACTTTTACAATGCACACAGCTTTTTGTAGGAGCATACTTGTCAGGTGTGTAATTGTTTGTTTATTAATCCCTACCTTCCCATTTCTATTAGATTTTCTTTTAGTCTCCTTTTTATCCTCAACCAATTTAAGCCTATTTTTCAGTTGATCCAAAGTCATGTGTCCTATATTCACCTTACTGGCATCTTTGGATGTGCTAGCTCCTTCTTTGACAAAGTTCTTGAAAGTTGAACCATCCTTCTTATTGAGATTTTTCTTTTTAAAATCACCCTGCCTGTTTTAATTGATGAGCCTTCAACGGATGCTCTTTTTCCTCCTTCAACGGATAACTTTCATCATCCGTTGATTCCACATCCGTTGACAATCCATCAATTAATTCTAACTCCTTTTTGTTTTTCTTCCGGCATTGTCACAGAATGATTCAATTCCCTGAACCTTAATAATCTGAGGACTAACATCCCTAGATGTTTTCCCTGGCCTGATTACCTACTTAGCTCACTTTCTAACTGTTTAGAAAGAATTTTCTACTTTTCTTAACAGCTTCTTCTAGTTCACCCTCAACAGTCAAGCATTTATTTAATCTTTTCAAGCTCAATACCGGATTCTCTAACACAGCATTCCTATCACTTAAAAACAAATTATTCTCTTTGTTCTTGTGTTTTCTTTAGCTAGTGATTTAAAGGGAAAACACGCACATGATATAATTCATTGGACATTTCATTTATTGCTTCATTACTTCAATCTTAGAAAGTTGGAGAGATCATAGTAATTACCATGGTTGCTTGATGAACTAGTTTCATTTTCATCAGAATTAGCCATCAGGGTAGGTTGACATATTCCATATCATCATCTTCATTGGCTCCATCTCGTGCCCAAGTACCTCTTGAGTTAGAAAAGCTCTTTCCTTTGTTTTAGCAAATCAAAATACTTCTTTTTGTAATCAAACTTGCTCAAATTTCCTTCTTATCAGAGGTTGGCTTCCTGCACTCATTTGCAAAGTATCCAATAATGCCACAGTTATAACATTTGAACTTAGATTTGTCCATCATGTTTTTGTTTGGCTTGGTGAATTTTGTATTTTTCCTGAATTTCATCTTTGCAAACCTCTTGGACAGAAAGTCCAAATGTTCATCAACATCATCAGAGTCATCTTGACTGGAATTGTCTTCTGTTGGGAACCACGGACTTAGGGTGTTACACGTTTTACGATAAAGATTACGAAAAGAGGATTACCTTGTTAATGGTTGATTCCACGCTCTTCTATTGTATTCCCAAATTCTCTTGAGCGAAGTGTGGCCTCCGTCTTCTCAAGTTAGTCCTCTCTTCTTGCTCCTTGGTGGCTACAATATGTTTGCACACAATTCCAAGCAAGAAGAGAATAAGAATATATATATAGGCTACAATAGGGACCATGGATATTAGGTTGGGCCTTCTAATTACATCTTGAGCCTAGCCCAATGTAATTAAATATTAATTCAATCCACTAAAGAATTAATATTTGCACTACATTTCCTAATACCGTAATTTAATTAATTTGGTTCCAATATTATTGCTTATTAAATTCCCCATGTTTAAAATATCATATGTCCATTAATTAAATAAATTACTGATAATTTATTTAATTATATCTTTTAATCCTTGATCATCCACTCAACCTTTATTTAATTATGCCAGAATAAATTCCACCTGCAGGGTTTCACATAATTAAATCTTTTTGAGCTTTCAAGGGGACATCATTAACCCGAATATTATCAGGACATGGATTCCTTCAATAAATAATATCCACCATGTATATAATTCCATCACCCAAAATATAATGATATAATGATATAATTCAAAAGAATTATTTCATATATAAATCAAAGCATGTAAATAATATACACGTGTCAATTGCTATTTTCGGATTAAGAACCTAAGCATTAATAATAACATAGAATCTTAGTTCTCCTTCTTAATCAGTATTAAGGGAACAATTCTAAATTTGATCATGTTCAATATACACAAAGTATACTAGTATTATTTATTAGTCAATATAAACTAATCTAAATAATACTACAGCCATACCAGTGGATTGTCCAACACCACCTGTGCTGTGAACCTTATTATATTATATAACTGTATTTAACAATCTAATATTCTGTATCCCATTTGATAATAGATTGTTCACAATATATAATATTAGATAACATGTAAACATTCAAATGATTCTCAAATAAACTGGCCAGAAATAAATGTACATACTTCAAATAAATATTTTCAGTATACACTAACATCTTCATCCTCAGCTACTTGCTCCTTTCCCTTGCTTGATTCTGATTTGCTTGTGCCAATTTTGAGACTTGGCATTGTCTTTTCCTCATTCCTGGTTTCAATCTTCTCATTGTCAGCTACAAGTGCAATTGATCCTCCTTTTCTCTTTCCCTTTTCCAACAGTTCATCTTGCTCCATCTCAAGTTCATATGTCTTCAAAATTCCATATAATCTTTCAAGTGTGAAGTCCTTATAATCTTGAGAATTTCTTAGAGAAACAGTCATAGGCTTCCATTCCTTTGGTAGAGACCTGAGAAATTTTAAATTGGAGTCCTTGACTTGGTACACTCTGCCATACAGCTTCAATCCATTCAACAGTTTCTGAAATTTGTTGAAGGTATCATTCAATGATTCTCCTTCTTCAAAATGAAAATATTCATACTGTTGAATGAGAAGCTGCATTTTGTTTTCTCTAACTTGCTCAGTACCTTCACAGATAAGTTGTACAGTATCCCAAATTTCCTTAGCAGTTTGGTTGTTAATGACATTGTCAAACATATCTTGATCTAGGCCATTAAACAAAATTTTCATGGCTTTCTTGTCCTTGTAAACCTCTTCAATATCTTCAACAGTCCATTCTGCTTTTGGCTTGGGAATAGACTGTCCAACAGCAACTGTTGCAGTAGCAGCTGTGGCCACCTTGTGAGGGATGTGAGGACCATTTTCAATGCAGTTGATGTAGCTTTCATCTTGAGAGAGAAGATGTAAATGCATCTTCACTTTCCAGTGATGATAGTTATCTCTTTCCAGGATTGGAATCTTTATACCAATATCCTTCTTACTCATGATGTTAGTGAAAGGAATATGTCCTAAGTCCAATCATGTATTAGGATTTAGGAATAACTTTTATGTAATCTGTTTTGATTTCATTGATATTAATAAAGACTTGTTTTGTTTTTATTATGGGCTTTATCTATTTAAGTGTTTAAATAAGATATACCATAGTTTAGAGTAAAGCTTTTTATGGATTATGATGACATCATAATAGTGAGACCTAAAAAGATGATAACTCTAAACTTAAATAGTTCTTGGTCATAGGATTACTAACTGGTAATTAATAATCCGCAAAGATCGGTACATACTATGCTTGCTTCATTATGAAGGATGTCTCTTCTCATAGACATTTGTGTGGTGACACTATAGCTAATATGTAGGTGCTTATTATAGAATAAGTTCACTGAACATGACTTGCACAACTGAACAACTGATGGAGTTCACTCACGTGTCAGCAGTTGTTCACATAGTGATAGTTGTACAAGTATCCTTAGACTTGAGGTCATCATAGTCATCTTGTGTACACTGAACTATGCTTTGGTTTAGTTCTTAGTCTCCAGGGACAATTATTAAGGCTCTTCTGGGTATAGGAATTTGTACACGAAGATAGTGTATGATCAATAAAGGATCTACCCCTTCCAGTGCAGGAAGCGAATGTTCAAGGCTGATCCACTTATGCTAGTTCAGGAATCTCTGGCCAGAGTGAATGAAATTAGAAAGGAGTTTCTAATTTGCATAGAAATAAGCATAGTAAATGGTAAGCAAGTGATTAAATTAGATAGGCTTGACACGAGATCCATGACTTGTATTTAATCGGGACATTATAGGGTAGAAGCAGTTTATTGTATGGTAACTATTCACTGAATAGGTTCTTGGTATTCTAAGCAGTGAATTCATATTATCCGGATAGTCGCGATATGCTGAGAAGTATCCCTCACGATGTAGAATAAATATGATTAATTAATTAATCATATTTAATAAATTAGAGAATTTATATATAAATAATGATAAAATAGTTTTATTATTATTTATTTCTACTACCGGCTTAATATTGAACCTACAGGGTCACACCATAAAAAGAGAATGATTTAAGGGTGGAGGAATTAATTAATAATGGCTAAATAATTATTTATTTGTGAAATAAATAATTAATTGGAAAATTTAATAATTGATTAAATGAGATTTAATTGATTATAAATTAATTAAGAAAAGTTCTTAATATTATTAATTAAAGGATTTAATTTTTGGAAATTAAATCAAGAGAGAGAATTATTTCTAAAGTGTTTAGAAAAAGGATTAATGATTAAAAGGTGTTTTAATTATTAATGAGAATAATAAATGGGATAATAATAATAATATTTATGGGAAAATTTCAGCTGAAAATTTTGCCTATAAATACACTATTATAGACCCTAATTTTATTCTAACCCGAAAATTCAAAAAGTTTGGAAAACCCAATTCTCTCCACCTTCTTCCTCCTCCTTAACATCGTTTTCTTGGTGGATACCGGTGGAGTGCTTCACACTTGAGGAGCAACTGCTAAGGATCTCTGATCATTGTCTCCGAATTATTTTAAAAGGTTAGATTCGATCCTCTCATTACCGGAAGCAACAAATCCCTCAGGTTGATCCATATAAATCTCTTCTTCAATGTCACCATGAAGAAAAGTTATCTTTACATCCATCTGATGGATGATAAGATAATGTATGAAAGACAATACAATAAGCAATCTGTTTGTTGTCATTCTAGTAACAGGAGAGTATGCATCAAAATAGTCAATTCCTTCTCTTTGCCTAAAGCCCTTAGCAACTAACCTAGCCTTGTACTTATCTTGAGCCATCAGGGTTTAATTTCCTCTTAAAAATCCACTTACATCCAATACTAGAACACCCAGGAGGGAGATCGACTAACTCCCATGTTCCATTAGAAACAATAAAGTCCATCCCACTCTTCACAGCGCCTTTCCAGTACCTTGATTCCAAAGAATCCATGGCCTGACGGAAAGTTAAAGGTTCGTCCTCGACATTGTAAATGATGTAATCACTTCCAAAGTCCTTGACTAGTATTGCACGCTTACTCCTTCTAGGTTCCTCTCCTTCGTTAGGATTAGAGCTACTACTAGAATCCGCCCCACATTCGTCATCCTTTCCACATGATCGGGAATGGAACTCGATGTACGAGTGGGATCATCATCAGAAGTACCTTGAGGTATACCAGTCTTCATAGGGAATACATCCTCAAAGAATATTGCATCACGAAACTCAACTATCGTATTGGCCACAATACCATCTATGTCAGATTTTAAGACTAAAATCTCATAGCAATTGTGGTTTCAAGATAGCCCAAAAAGACACAATCAACAGTTTTCGGTTCTAGTTTCTTTCTCTTGTATACAGGGACAAGCACCTTGGCTAGACACCCCCACACACGAAGATAATTCAAACTAGTTTTACGCTTTCTACATAATTCATAAGGTGTCTTGTCCATGTGTTTCAGAGGGACTCTGTTCAGAATATGGCACGCCGTATTCAGAGCCTCTCCCCACATGTACTTAGGCAACCCCGAATTAATCAGCATACTATTAATCATATCTTTAAAAGTTCTGTTCTTTTGCTCTGCCACCCCATTAGACTCAGCTATGTATGGTGGAGTCAACTCATGAACTATACCATTGCTTGCGCAAAATTCATTAAACGAGGTACTTGTATACTCACCACCTCTATCTGATCTCAATCTTTTAAGTACTTTGTCATTTTGTGTTTCAGCTTCATTTCTAAACATAATGAATTTATCTAGTGATTCATCTTTATGTTTAAGCAAATAAACATAAAAATATCTACTATAATCATCTATAAAGGTAATGAAATATCTATAATGATCCTTAGTCAACACACCACCAAATTCACATATGTCCATGTGTACTAAATCTAACAAGTCAGAATCCCTAACAATATTATGAAATGGTTTCCTTGTTTGTTTAGCAGTCACACATACTTGACATTTAGTTTTCTTATCAATGGAATGCTTTGGAATCATATTTTTTAGAGTACCAAAATTTAAATGACCAAGTCGTAAGTGCCACAAATCAGATGATTCTATACAATCAATAAAAGGTGCACCACTATCATTAATAAAACTGCCCAAAAAAGGCTCCACATTTATTAAAAATAAACCGTCAGAAAAGTACCCCTTGCCATAAAAAGTACCAGTATGTTTAATAACTACTTTATTACATTTCAGTGAAAGTTCAAGCCATTTTTAACTAAACAACTTCTACTAATAATATTTCTACGAATAGAGGGAACATGATGCACTCTAGTGAGAGATAGAATCCGTCCAGAAGCAAATTTCAGGTCCACGTTTCCTATTCCAAGCACTTGAGCAGCACTAGAATTCCCCATCGTCACTGTCACCCCATAAGTCTGTCTATAAGATACAAACAGAGTAATATCAGTACAAATATGCACATTAGCTCCAATATCAATCAACCATTCATTAGATAGATAAGTGGAAAGTAGTTCAGGGTTGTAGTTAACATACCCGTCATTGGCGTCAGAGGCAACAACCTCACCAACAACCATGTTAGCCACAGGCCCACTAGTGGTTGCAAGTCCAAGCACACTGTTTGCTTGAGCTACCACTCCAGCTTTCTTTGCTTTCTTCATAGGACAGTCTTTACTCCAATGACCAGCCTGTCCACAAAACCAACAAGATTTGTTTGCCTTTGGTTTTTAGCCTTATTCTTGCCATTTTTTGATTTAGTGTTATCCTTCTTACTGACAGATTTCCTTTTCTACCCAACAGTCACTACGTTCACCTTCGAACTACTACCATGTTCAACAGGCATCACATGTCCTTGTTTAGACTTGTGCTATTCCTGCACAGAGATGTCCATCATAAGGTTTGTCCATGTGATCTCTCCTTTCTGTCTTTTCAGGGAGAGAGCAAACTCCTCTCAAGACTTAGGGAGCTTTTCAATCACAGCCATCACCTTAAACTTCTCAGGTAAGTCCATTCCAGACTCACCCAAAACATGCACCAACATCTCAAACTCATGTACTTGCTCAGTCATGGATTTGGTATCCACCAGCTTGTAAGAAACCTCGCCACAGAATACTTCTCAAGACCTTGAGAATCAGTATTATGGGTTTGGTCCAGCTTCTCCCACACCTGCTTAGCACTATAGGCATCCGATGAATAAACATCAAACAAAGTGTTCGCTAAAGCAGCCAGAATGGCAACCCTAGCCACCCCATCTTTCTTAGCCCATAGCGCATAAACAGTCATAGTTTCAGGCTTTTCTTGATCCACAACAGGAAGATCATACTGTACCACCAGCCATAGACCCTTAACAGTTAACCAGAGCTTCATCTTTTTCTGCCAGCGAGAAAAAGAAGCCCCCCACTGAATTTATCAGGCATGCCCGATAAATCAATATGTTGTGGAAATCTGTATGTGGTCCAATCTATGGTGGACGCAGTAACTACAGAACCAGAATCAACAACAACAGGAGTCTCACCAACAGGAGTATCAGTTTCGTTAACCATCTCGTTAAATAGCTATATAACAAATAAACTCTTCAAGATTGTTGGGAAATTAACAATAGTTAATTACTACTATACTAACACAATGAGGCAGTTATATAACTAATAATAAGAACAAGGCAATAGCACCAATAACGAAAACAAAACACGAAGATCGTAAATAATATATAATCAACAACTGTAAAAGAAAAATAAGAAGAGAAAGAAAGCTTAGCGTAATAAAACTTTCAATCACAGCTGAGTCACCAATCCCTCGAGAGGAAGAGGCTGTTTTTGAAGAGTTTATTGCCCTCACTTACTGTGTTCAGAGACTGCAATAACCCTCCCATGATAAAACAGCAACATCACATCGGTTCACAGCAACTCGATGTACAAACAGTGATCAGACCTCAGTCTCCAAAACCTATGCTAATTTGTATAATTTTGGAGGGGAGAAAAATAAAGAGGAAGATGATAGCTAGGGTTTTACGTATGTATATTTCAACACATATTTCAAAATATTTTATTCGGTATATATATTACATACCAAAACATAACTGAATATGTTATATTAATTAAAATAAATTTTCTGACTTAAATGCATTTAATGAATATTTCCAGAATCAGAAACAGCCCATCACTGATGGATAATGCTCAGTACACAGATGGATAATCCATACTTTGTACACCGACGGATAATGTACACTTAGTACACCGACGGATAATGCACACTTAGTACCCCGACGGATAATGTACAATTAGTACACCGACGGATAATGCACACTTAGTACACCGATGGATAATCCACACTTTGTACATCGATGGATAATCCACACTTTGTACACCGGTGGATAATCAGTTCAGTGCATTTCACCAAATCCTGATATTCAGATTCAATATTCATATTAAAATAATAGAGAGAATTGCATTTTGCACCCCTTATATTTGGCCAAAACTCAATTTTGTATACCTATTTTCATAAATTGCAGTTTGCATCCCCCTACTTTGAAATTCGCTTCAACATGCACCCTTTTTGCCTAATTTTTTAGCCCAAATTGTTGTCTCCGACAATATATCTCATCTTTTTTCTTCAATAATAGATTATATTTATTGTTGAAGATAATAATTTGGGCAAAAAAATTGACAAAATTTGGCAAAAAGGGTGCAACTTAAAGCGGATTTCAAAGTAGGGGGATGTAAACTGCAATTTATGAAAATAGGTATACAAAATTAATTTTTGGCTAAATAAAAGGGTGCAAAATGCAATTCTCTCAAAATAATATAATAAGTCAGTAAATATTATAATTAAACATTAAGTAAAATTCCTCGCTTACTTAATTAATGTGGGACAAACTCACACAACCATTTTCAAACTACTAACTTCAACTCAATATTCTTTATGGATTACACTAATAAAATGACTTAGATCCTAACATGAAAGTGTCCTAATTATAAGAAACAACCTCCAACAATTAGATTTAGGAAATTACATTAAAAATATGTCTAAAACATGCCTTAAACTTTCCATTTTTCTAACACGATGCACCTTTTGCCAAGAGACGCTAAGAACTAAGAACAAAAGCAAGGAGGACGACAATTCAATCAAATAAATTTTGGATCTAGATCAAGCTAAATAACCAGATAAGCGTAGAAGGGAAGGCTATGATTAGTCAGATACCTATAACATTTCAATGGGTCATGTTCCTTAGCAATCACTTGTTAGGAAACAGTTATCTAACACACTACTTCTTTATCGTTGGATCAACTTTTTAATGGTTAGGATTTAAAAAAGTAAATTTGGCCATCCGCTATAAATATACGCGGAGAAGATGTGTTCCGCTCAAAATATCCGCGGAAGACAAGAAAATCTAACTTTCTCCCCACATAACCAAACAGCTTCATCTAACAACAAAATTTATTGAATAATTATAATTTTTAAGCACACTTTATAAATAAATATAAAAACTCTATTTTAAAACAATTAAAATAATAAGATAATATTATTTTTTTATGTGGATACTAAAATTTATTTTATATTAATTATAAAAGAAGTGTTACCATATTTAAATTTGTATTTTATTTTACATGTTTTATATTATTTATTAAATATCATTACTTTCTGTTTGTTTGTTATTTTTCAAATTTTCATTCAATTTAAATATTTTTTATCATGAATAGTGATATTAATAATATTAATATGAAAACACAAATATATAAATATATGTATCAAAAGAAACATGTTTTATAAATAAAATGAGTAAAAAATGATGACTAATAATTAATTAACACCAAAAGTTAAAAAAAAAATTGGTTTTGTACCTGGAACTATTTGCTTTACTCTCCCTGTTGTTAAAAAGGAAATAAAGAAAAATAAAGTTAAAAAAATTATACTTTTATATAAAAACAACTAAAACCAAAAGATTTTTTGAACTGTTCGTGTTAACCCGATATTAGTTGTTATTCCCAGTGAACTAACAATGAGATTTACATAAGGGGGGTTGAATGTAAATCTCTAGGCTATTGTGTTTTGATGAACAAGTGTGTGTGAATTGCTTTCAGATAATGCAGACAGATATATATTCAAACACAAATGTAAAGAACACAACAGACTTAAAAACTTTTCTGGTGGATTTGTTGTTCCACCAGAGATGTGTTATTTTAGAAAATCTGTGATTCAAAGAATTAAATCACAGCTGCGTCCTAGTACAAACTAGATGACTTTCTCTCTGGATTTTTCTAAACAGCTCTTGAAAATTCACATCTAATAACTAGCTGCTACTTGGTTTATATATCACCAAGTTTACAAGTGAAGACAAAACTGTAAAATACAAATAAAAGATTCTTCACATGTTTCTTCTTCATTTCTCTATCCAATGCAATTTAGGTTTAGCTATGAATCTTTGAATACTTCCTTGTTTGCACCAGAATGGAAATGCTGCATTTTCTTGATTCCTCCTAGAGGCTACCACATTCCAGTTTGTCTATGTCAACCCATGTGCCTCTGTCAGCTTATGAATTGTCACTATCAACTGCTATTGAACTAAGCATTCGTTGAAGCTTTCATCCGTTGATGCTTTATCCGATAAAGCTTTATCCGTTGAAGCTTTATCCGTTGATGCATTTAGCAGTTGAAGCTTTATCCGTTGAAGCACTCATCTGTTGATGGATGTTATCCGTTGAAGCTTTAGAGACATCCGTTGAAGCTTTTTTTCTCATCCGTTGAAGGCCTTTAATATCAGTTGATACTACTTCACTTATACAAAATTACAAGGCATGAAATATTTACAATTAGCCCTCCTATTTGCATATCCACATGTAGTCAACATGACTGATAATTTCCCACAACATCTAAGAATTACAACTTAAATACAGAGAATGAAATGTGCTACAATACTAAACTTATTTCTAAGTAAAGCTACTCCTTCAACGGATAGCCAAAATGGTCTTATCCGTTGAGGCTACAAACACAAGATTTCTACTTAAGTATTTTGTTTAACTTATCATCAAACTGATACACATATTCCTAACAATCTCTCCCTATTTATGTCTACTAGAACTATAGGCATAAATTTGGGTTCAACTTGATGATAACAAAACACTTAACAAACATATGAACTGAAATAAAGTAGAAATACAAAAGTACTGCAGAAGTGTGTATACTGAGATAGAATTGAAGAATTACATTATTTCCAAAGGTTCTCCTTTAGTCTGAGCAGATTAATTTCTTTTCCTTTGATCCCTTATTTTCTTCCCTAGCCTCCTGTCATTCTCCTCTATTTGGAGTTGGAGTTGTCTGTAGAATTCAGCTTCATCTTCTTCATTGATGTCCAACTTAGATTGCATATCCTTGAGAGTTTCATTACTGGCAATCTTGAGCTGATCTTCAAGTCTGAAAAATCTTCAGACTCCTTTATTGTCTCTGAACTCCATCAACCAATGAGGTGATTTATGAATTATAATTCCTCTCTCTTGGATGAGTAATGTTCTAGGCAAGGCATTGGGCTCCCACCAAGTTTTCTTTATGCTGGCAATCTTGTTGAGAATCTCAGTTTTGGCAGTCCTGGTAAAGCCAGAATCCCTTTTTATGGCTGAGTAGACTCTAACCAAGGTAGAATAGCCTTCATTCAGAATCCTGTAGAGAGGCCAAGTCCTTTCCCCACTTCCTTTATATTTGAAAACTAGTCTTTCTGGAAGCTGTCTGTAGGCATCTATTCCCCTTACTTCCTCCAGCTCATCCAGATAGAGTTCAATGTCTGAAAATTCCTTTATGTCACAAATGTGAACATAATCATCCTTTGAGGCTTGTGGCTTAGGCTTAGGCTTCTGAGTAAATTTGATTGAGGTTAGAGGAGGTGTTGATTTGATTTTCCTTTTCTATTTCTTTGATGGTAGAGAAGTGGTTAAGAAGGTGGGCAATTTGATGGTGTCCCAATCAATTGGTTCTTCCTTAGGAATGATTGTTTCACCATGGATGTTTATGAAGGAATTAGGTACAATGGGTTCAGGAATAGAAGGTAGTGGTTTGGATTTTGATTGGGTTTCTTCAGTTTCATCTACCATCTTCCTTTTTGCATTGGCGTTCTTTCTGTTCCCTTTCTGCCATTCCTTTCTTTCCTTACTTCTTTCTTTCACATCATCACTAATCATGTCCCCCATACCTACATCTTCACTCTTGTCTTCAATTTCTTTCTTTTCTTCAGCTTGACTTGACTTTAGCTGTTTTTCAAGCTTTGCTTGTGCTCTTTTGTCAGCCTTTAGCTTTTTAGCTTCTTCCTTCAACCTTCTGGTTTCTTCCCTTTTGGATATTGAGAATTTGGGATGTCCTTGTATCACACAGATACTCTTTCCCTCTCTAAAGATAATGGCCATGTTCATCCTTTCAACCACATCCTTGGTCTCCTTGTGCTTCATGATATTACCACCCAAAACCTTGTCTTCATCAGGCTTTGGAAGAGGAAAATCCACTCCTTTCAACTGAGCAAGGCTTAGAGAGTTCTTTGTAGAGTCCTTATTGGATCTGTTGTTGGGCTTGAGAACCATAGGTTTCAGATTCTTGGAAGAAGTCTCTCCAACCTTATTCCTCCTTACTGGCTTGAGCTCCATAATGATTTGCTCCACCTTTGTGCTATGCTTCACAAATTATGATTTAGAAGTTGTAGAACCAAAGATTTGTTGCATCCTTTCATCAATTTTCTTCTTTTGCTCTTTGACTTTCATCTCTGCTGCTGCTATCTGGATTAGATCAATTCCATCAAGCTTTCCTTCGATTTGAAGAGTTGGAGAAGTAGTGATGGCAGGAACTAGTACTTTAGATATTTGAACTGTTGTTGATGGCTCTCCTTCCCCTTCCCTTTTATTCTCCCCCTTTTTGTTATCATCAAGGACAGGGGTCAAGCCTTGTGCTTTTGCCAGCTGCAATAGTAGATTTGTCTGAGATTGTTGATTTTGAAGAATGGTGACCACAGAGTCTTCAATGATTTGAACTCTGTTTTCCAACTTGGCCAGTCTCTTGTCAGCATCAGATTCCCTTCTCAATCTCAGCAACAAATCTTGCATAGTACCATAAGGCATAACTGAATCCAACTTGTCAGAATTGTAGGATTTCAGATCAGCAATATCCTTTTTGAGTTCATCCACACTTAAATTCTGTCTGATATGCTGCAACTGCAAGAGATGCAGAGAGTCTAGATGAGCTTGAAGAATAGCCTTTGTACCAGCATATGTAGCCTCCTGAAGGGCCTTTTGAATAGCCATTACTTGCTTGACCAAAGCTACACCAAACTGTCCTGGTGTAGATTTCTTTGTCCATGCCCATTCAGGTAAATCTGGAACAGAACTTGGGCATGCATCTCCCCCTAAGTTCATGCTCCCATCCAAATAATTAGAGTCATCATCATTAGAATTTACTTCAAATTCTTCAGATGGCTCACCATCTTGAGAAGGCATCCTATTAACAACAGCTTTATCTCTTTGAAGAGATTCTGAAGTGTGCACTATGTTCAAAGTCTGCTCTGCCTCCACATTGCCCTGAGCAGCCAACAGTTGATAGGCTAAAACAGGATGAGTAAAAGTGTCAGCATCCAAGGAAATGTTATCAATTTCAGCTTTGTAATGTTGCTGAAATTGTCTTCCCTTTTCAGCATCATCCACAATCATTGACTCACTAGCAATGGCTAGATCCACCATTATTGCTTCTGTACCTGTTTTTCTCTCATTTTCTCTATATTCTTGCATCAGGGGCTCCCCCTGGCTCACACACACCCTCACACCCTCACCCTCACCTACTAAGGTGGCACTCCCCTCACTTACTTTTGCCATGCTGGAAGAAATAGCATGCATATTTTGACTCTCAACCTCTCATTTTGCCTGGGAGCAACCCAGCCTCTCACTCAAATTATCACTCCCTTCCCTCAATCCTAGAAGTGATTTTACAGTAACCATGTCTTCTACAATTCGAATTGATTCAGTTATATGTGTAGAGACCATCAACGGATAGGGAGTATCCGTTGAAGTGGGAACTGATGATATCAACAGATAACTGCTGTTAAGTTTATCCGTTGAAGAACAACCACTTGTCAACGGATGAGAGATATCCGTTGAAGAAGGAAAAGATGTAGATTTTGAAAGTGACATAATTGTTGAATCTGTGTGAATTGATTTTAAGTGAGGTGATACAGATTCTTCAACTAAGTCTGAAAGAATTGGCTGATGATCCAACAAATCATCTAACAGATGATGATCACCAGGATTTGAGTGGGGCTCATCGCTGAGTTTTAAAGAGGGAGAATCAGGAATTTATGTGAATATCATATCCACATCCAGAGATGGTGATGGAGAATTTGGTGATTGTTGTGTGTCTATTATGAGAGAATGGGGCTGTGACTCCACATTTGCTGGAGCCACATCAAGCTGAATTTGAGAAGGCAAAGATACAGGTGGATGTATCTGTGCAGTGTGTGCCCCCTGTGTGGAAACTTGGGTTTTAGCCTTCTTTCTTCTTGAAAAAGCTTTGACAGGTGAATGTGTGGCTTTAGTGTCCCTCCCTCTTTTGTTCTGTGTCCCTGGTTGGGGACTATTTTCAATAGCTGCATCCTTTTGGGAGGATGCAACTAGGGATGTGTTTGACTCCTTTTGAACCACCACAATCTTTTGAGAAACTGTGGCTTAGCTGGCTAGGCTACCACTCACCTCTCCCACCTTATCTTGGGGGGTTTCTTGATGTTCACCCCTCCCCTCACCACTCACACCCTGTTCACTTCCTTCAGGGTTTATGGTAGTTGTTACAACTGTTGTCTTTTGAGAGACAACAAAGGTGGTTTTCTTTGACTTGTGTTTTGGAATTTTAGTTTTGGTGGCTTTGGTAGGAATCTGTTGGGACAAAGATACAGATTCCATTGCCACACTAGAAGGCAAAGAAACAATGGGGGTGGAAGATGTAGGAGTTGCAGAAGTATTTACCTCACTTACCTGAGGTGCATGCATTATTAGTAAATATACCAATGGCACCTGGCTGTTGAGGTTAATTCTCAAAAGGTCTGCAAGGACCCTTTTCTCTTGTGCCCAGCATTTGAGTTTATAGCTCTCATTAGTTATGACCAAACCTTCAGCAACATGGTTAGCCAATAACATAAAGAATCTAGCATAGTAGATGTTATGAGGTCTATTAGCTTTGTTACCTAACCTGGAACCTAATTCTAGCATGACATAGTTGCTAAAATTAAAGTACCTATCAGAAACTATCATATAGAGCATATTAACAAGAGATGAAGTTATGGCATCAAAATTGCTAATCTTCCCAGAGAAAACCTTGATAAAGGCATCTTCAAGAAAACTCCATTCTTTCCTAAGGCCCTTTTCTTCTAATGCTCCCTAAACTAGCAGAATCAAAAGAATAGCCTATGGAATCTAACATAGCAGATACATCATTATCAGTGTGTGGTGTCATGGCATTATTCTCAGGTAGCTTAAAACATGATTGTATATCATCACAGTTAATACAATAATCCTTACCTTTGAGAGAGAAAGCAATGGTCATATCTGTGGAGTTGAACTCTGCAGTTGTCCAAATCTCCTCAATTACCTCACAATAGATAGTTGGGGCTTCCAGCATTGCATAGCTTAGTTTGCAGTTCTTGATGAAGTCCATCATCTTGTGATAATCTGAATGGGCTTCATTCTTTTCCACCAAGGCTACGAAATTGTTCTTTTCATAAACAAAGCCAGACTGAGACATAATCTTGACTACTGGTGCCATTGTTGTGAGTAGAGGTTGCAGAGAAAAGATTGAGAGTTTTGGGAGAGAAAGAGAGTAAAAATTGCAAGAAAGCGTAAAGTGAAAATAAGAATTCAATGGGCTTTTATACTTTCTCGAATTAAAACGTAAATAAAATGATTAAATGATACTTTTAAATAAATTAAAACCGTTTGAAAATAAAGAAAACTGTAGAAATTCTAAAAACTGCCTTTAATACAAATAAATACAACAGTGTATATATGTATCAACGGTTAAGTAAACAAATCAACGGCTGTGACTCACTTAAAGTAACTGATGTGACACTTCAACGGATGAGGTAAATAGTTATCTGTTGAAGGTTAACACTGTTTTATCCGTTGAAGGATAAAATTATCAGAAATGTATTTGTCTTTCAACGGATGATGAACATCCGTTGATAGAACAATTTTGGCTTTCAACGGATAGGGAATATCCATTGATAGAATAATCTTTACTTAAAGCCAATTTTGTTCTTGCCACAAATTCATTTCAGGCTTCAAAGCAGATTAATGAGGACATGAATTTATGAATAATTAAGCATTCCTAGCTCACTTACTAATCTTGTGAATGTTGATTCATCAAGTGGCTTGGTAAATATGTCTGCAATCTGCTTTTTACTTGGAACAAAATGAAGTTCCACCGTACCTTTCATCACATGTTCCCTTATGAAGTGGTACTTGATGTCAATGTGCTTGGTTCTTGAGTGCTGCACTGGATTTTCAGTAATGGCAATGGCACTTGTGTTGTCACAGAATATAGGAATTTTGTCAACAGTTAGTCCATAGTCAAATAGTTGATTCCTCATCCACAGACTCTCTAGGGTACCAAATTCCTAGATTTGGAGTCCCTTCGAGATAACTGAAAATCCTTTTAATAGCCACTAAGTGAGACTCTTTAGGGTCAGCTTAAAATCTAGCACAGAGACATGTAGAAAACATTATATCAGGTCTACTTGCAGTTGAATATAAAAGTGAACCAACCATGCCTCTTAAACTTGAAATGTCTACAGACTTTTCAGCCTTGTTTAATTCAAGCTTGGTGGCAGTGGCCATGGGAGTTTTTGCAGATGAACAATCCATTAAGTCAAACTTCTTTAAAAGATCATAAATATATTTAGTTTGACTAATGAAAATTCCACCACTAACTTGTTTAACTTGTAAACCAAGAAAATAAGTTAGTTCTCCCATCATGCTCATTTCATATTTACTTTGCATTAACTTAGCAAACTTTTTACAAAGCTTATCATCTGTAGATGCAGATATAATATCATCTACATAAATTTGAATAAGTATTGTAGAGCCATTTACATTTCTAAAGAAAAGAGTTTTGTCAACAGTACCTCTTGTGAAGTGATTATCTAGAAGAAATTTTGACAAAGTCTTAGACCAGGCTCTAGGTGCTTGCTTTAGTCCATAGAGTGCTTTCAACAGATAATACACATAGTCTGGAAAATTTGGATCTTCAAATCCTGGAGGTTGGCTTATATAAACTTCTTCCTCCAATTCCCCATTCAGAAATGCACTCTTGACATCCATTTGATAGACCTTGAAATTGGCATGGGCTGCATAGGCTAGAAAGATTCTGATGGCTTCAAGTCTGGCAACTGGAGCAAATGTCTCATCAAAATCTATTCCCTCTTGTTGAGAATAGCCTTTAGCAACCAATCTGGCTTTATTCCTTATGACAATGCCATTTTCATCCATCTTGTTTCTGAATACCCATTTTGTGTCAATAGAACTCTTGTTCTTTGGCTTGGGTATCAGCTTCCATACTTTGTTCATTTCATATTGGTTTAGCTCCTCTTGCATTGCTAAAATCCAATATGGATCCAATAGAGCTTCTTCCACTCTCTTAGGTTCCTCCTGTGATAGAAAGCTACTGTACATACATTCATCTTGAGTAGCCCTTCTAGTTTGCACTTTAGTTGAACCATCACCAATGATTAGTTCAAAAGGGTGATTCTTGGTCCATTTCCTTTGAGGTGGTAGATTAGCTCTAGATGAGGTTGCCTCAGTATTGTCATGATGTGAGATAGAATGTTGATTGGTTGAAACTCCCCCTGAGTTGCTGATCCTTTGAAAGGAATTGGGAGTTCTATCAACTGATAAAGTGAAATGATTATCCGTTGACAGACTGTGATCAACGGATACTTCATTATAAACTTCAACGGATGATGCACTTTGTCTTTCAACGGATGCTGCATTGATTCTATCAACGGAAGTTGAATTATGACTTTCAACGGATGCAGCATTCTGTGCATTATCCAAAGGCAGATTTTGAATTCTTTTTGAGGTGCCTTCTCCATCATTCTCATCTTCACTATCATCACAATATATCTCAATGTTGTCAAATTTGAGTCCTTCATGATGTCCCTCATCTGTTAGTCCATCAATCTTTTTATCATCAAACACAACATGCACAGATTCCATGACAATGTTGTTTCTTAGATTGTAGACTCTATATGATTTTCCAGCAGAATAACCAACAAATATTCCTTCATCAGCCTTTGCATCAAACTTCCCTTTGTGATCAGGTTGATTCCTTAGAATGTAACATTTGCAACCAAAGACATGCAGAAAGTTTAGAGTTGGTTTTCTTCTCTTGAACAATTGATAGGGAGTCATGCCTTTTGCCTGATTAATTAGAGAAATATTCTGAGTGTAACATGCACAGTTAACAGCCTCAGCCCAAAAGTATGTTGGGAGTTTTGACTCTTCAAGCATTGTTCTTGCAGCTTCAATTAGTGATCTGTTCTTCCTTTCCACCACACCATTTTGTTGTGGGGTCCTTGGAGCTGAGAACTCATGCATGATCCTATTTTCTTCACAGAACAACTTCATGGTTGTATTCTTGAACTCAGTTCCACTGTCACTCCTGATATTCCTTACTTTGAAATCTGGATGATTGTTGACTTGCTTGATATGGTTGATGATGATTTCACTAGCTTCATCCTTTGATCCAAGGAAATAAACCCATAAAAACTTTGAGAAATCATCTACAATCACTAGGCAATATCTTTTCCTTGAAATTGACAATACATTGACTGGTCCAAAAAGATCCATGTGTAGCAGTTGTAATGGTTCATCAATTGCAGATTCAAGCTTCTTACTGAATGATGCTTTCTTTTGCTTTCCTTTCTGACAAGCATCACACAGTCCATCCCTTGTGAATTCCACTAGAGGAATTCCTCCAACTAAGTCCTTTTTGACTAGATCATTCATTGTCTTGAAATTCAAATGGGATAGCTTCGTGTGCCATAGCCAACTTTCATCTGGACTTGCTTTGCTGAGAAGACAAGTAATTGATTCTGAATCTGTAGAGTTGAAGTTAGCTAAGTACACATTCCCTTTTCTAACTCCGGTTAGAACCACTTTGTTGTCCTTCTTACTTGTGACAACACAGGCTTCAGAATTGAAGGAAACAGTATTCCCTCTGTCACATAGTTGACTGATACTCAATAGATTGTGTTTGAGACCATTAACTAATGCAACTTCATCAATGATGACATTTTCTTTTGAAATCAAGCCATATCCCATAGTGAACCCTTTGTTGTCATCTCCAAAGATTATGCTAGGGCCAGCTCTCTCCTTGAACTCTGTGAGCAGGGTGAAATCTCCTGTCATGTGTCTTGAACAACCACTGTCCAAGTACCATAGATTCCTTATTTTTCCCTGCACACAACAAAATCAATCAAGTTGATTTTGGTACCCAAGTTTCCTTGGGTCCAGCCTTGTTAGTCTTTTTCCTAGACTTCATTCCTCCTGCATCTTTTGATTTAGGTAACTTTGGGTCAACCTTGATCTCAGATGTAGTTGGTTGAAGTGTAGGGTTAGTCACAGAATCATTTAGCACATTTGATTGAATTTGATAGGGCATGGATTGTGCAAACATATTATTCCACATAGGCATGTTGTATGGCATCTGAGGCATACTGAATGCAGTAAAATAAGGATTATTAACATATGGCATGTTTGCCAAATGTGCATGAGGGTTCTGATGAGACATAATAGGCATAGCATGCAGAGGTGACATAGACATGTTAGGCATGGAGGGAGTTAAAGGAATGGGAGTATTCTTAACAGATTTGCAGTTATCAGATAGATGATTAACACTTTTACAATGCACACAGCTTTTTGTAGGAGCATACTTGTCAGGTGTGTAATTGTTGTGTTTATTAATCCCTACCTTCCCATTTCTATTAGATTTTCTTTTAGTCTCCTTTTTATCCTCAACCAATTTAAGCCTATTTTTCAGTTGATCCAAAGTCATGTGTCCTATATTCACCTTACTGGCATCTTTGGATGTGCTAGCTCCTTCTTTGACAAAGTTCTTGAAAGTTGAACCATCCTTCTTATTGAGATTTTTCTTTTTAAAATCACCTGCCTGTTTTAATTGATGAGCCTTCAACGGATGCTCTTTTTCTTCCTTCAACGGATAACTTTCATCATCCGTTGATTCCACATCCGTTGACAATCCATCAATTAATTCTAACTCCTTTTTGTTTTTCTTCCAGGCATTGTCACAGAATGATTCAATTCCCTGAACCTTAATAATCTGAGGACTAACATCCCTAGATGTTTTCCTGGCCTTGATTACCTCTTGCTCACTTTCTAACTGTTTAGAAAGAATTTCTACTTTCTTAACAGCTTCTTCTAGTTCACCCTCAACAGTCAAGCATTTAATTTTAATCTTTTCAAGCTCAATAACCTGATTCTCTAACACAGCATTCCTATCACTTAAAAACAAATTATTCTCTTTGATTCTTGTGTTTTCTTTAGCTAGTGATTTAAGGGAAACACGCAAATGATATAATTCATTGGACATTTCATTTATTGCTTCATTACATTCAATCTTAGAAAGTTGAGAGAGATCAGTAGTAATTACCTGGTTGCTTGATGAACTAGTTTCATTTTCATCAGAATTAGCCATCAGGGCTAGGTTGACATATTCCATATCATCATCTTCATTGGCTCCATCTGCTGCCCAATCCTCTTGAGTTAGAAAAGCTCTTTCCTTTTGTTTGAGCAAATCAAAATACTTCTTTTTGTAATCAACTTGCTCAAATTTCTTCTTATCAGAGGTTGGCTTCCTGCACTCATTTGCAAAGTATCCAATAATGCCACAGTTATAACATTTGAACTTAGATTTGTCCATCATGTTTTTGTTTGGCTTGGTGAATTTTGTATTTTTCCTGAATTTCATCTTTGCAAACCTCTTGGACAGAAAGTCCAAATGTTCATCAACATCATCAGAGTCATCTTGACTGGAATTGTCTTCTGTTGGGAACCACGGACTTAGGGTGTTACTACGTTTTACGATAAAGATTACGAAAAGAGGATTACCTTGTTAATGGTTGATTCCACGCTCTTCTATTGTATTCCCAAATTCTCTTGAGCGAAGTGTGGCCTCCGTCTTCTCAAGTTATCCTCTCTTCTTGCTCCTTGGTGGCTACAATATGTTTTCACACAATTCCAAGCAAGAAGAGAATAAGAATATATATATAGGCTACAATAGGGACCATGGATAATTAGGTTGGGCCTTCTAATTACATCTTGAGCCTAGCCCAATGTAATTAAATATTAATTCAATCCACTAAAGAATTAATATTTGCACTACATTTCCTAATACCGTAATTTAATTAATTTGGTTCCAATATTATTTGCTTATTAAATTCCCCATGTTTAAAATATCATATGTCCATTAATTAAATAAATTACTGATAATTTATTTAATTAATATCTTTTATCCTTGATCATCCACTCAACCTTTATTTAATTATGCCAGAATAAATTCCACCTGCAGGGTTTCACATAATTAAATCTTTTTGAGCTTTCAAGGGGACATCATTAACCCGAATATTATCAGGACATGGATTCCTTCAATAAATAATATCCACCATGTATATAATTCCATCACCCAAAATATAATGATATAATGATATAATTCAAAAGAATTATTTCATATATAAATCAAAGCATGTAAATAATATACACGTGTCAATTGCTATTTTCGGATTAAGAACCTAAGCATTAATAATAACATAGAATCTTAGTTCTCCTTCTTAATCAGTATTAAGGGAACAATTCTAAATTTGATCATGTTCAATATACACAAAGTATACTAGTATTATTTATTAGTCAATATAAACTAATCTAAATAATACTACAGCCATACCAGTGGATTGTCCAACACCACCTGTGCTGTGAACCTTATTATATTATATAACTGTATTTAACAATCTAATATTCTGTATCCCATTTGATAATAGATTGTTCACAATATATAATATTAGATAACATGTAAACATTCAAATGATTCTCAAATAAACTGGCCAGAAATAAATGTACATACTTCAAATAAATATTTTCAGTATACACTAACATCTTCATCCTCAGCTACTTGCTCCTTTCCCTTGCTTGATTCTGATTTGCTTGTGCCAATTTTGAGACTTGGCATTGTCTTTTCCTCATTCCTGGTTTCAATCTTCTCATTGTCAGCTACAAGTGCAATTGATCCTCCTTTTCTCTTTCCCTTTTCCAACAGTTCATCTTGCTCCATCTCAAGTTCATATGTCTTCAAAATTCCATATAATCTTTCAAGTGTGAAGTCCTTATAATCTTGAGAATTTCTTAGAGAAACAGTCATAGGCTTCCATTCCTTTGGTAGAGACCTGAGAAATTTTAAATTGGAGTCCTTGACTTGGTACACTCTGCCATACAGCTTCAATCCATTCAACAGTTTCTGAAATTTGTTGAAGGTATCATTCAATGATTCTCCTTCTTCAAAATGAAAATATTCATACTGTTGAATGAGAAGCTGCATTTTGTTTTCTCTAACTTGCTCAGTACCTTCACAGATAAGTTGTACAGTATCCCAAATTTCCTTAGCAGTTTGGTTGTTAATGACATTGTCAAACATATCTTGATCTAGGCCATTAAACAAAATTTTCATGGCTTTCTTGTCCTTGTAAACCTCTTCAATATCTTCAACAGTCCATTCTGCTTTTGGCTTGGGAATAGACTGTCCAACAGCAACTGTTGCAGTAGCAGCTGTGGCCACCTTGTGAGGGATGTGAGGACCATTTTCAATGCAGTTGATGTAGCTTTCATCTTGAGAGAGAAGATGTAAATGCATCTTCACTTTCCAGTGATGATAGTTATCTCTTTCCAGGATTGGAATCTTTATACCAATATCCTTCTTACTCATGATGTTAGTGAAAGGAATATGTCCTAAGTCCAATCATGTATTAGGATTTAGGAATAACTTTTATGTAATCTGTTTTGATTTCATTGATATTAATAAAGACTTGTTTTGTTTTTATTATGGGCTTTATCTATTTAAGTGTTTAAATAAGATATACCATAGTTTAGAGTAAAGCTTTTTATGGATTATGATGACATCATAATAGTGAGACCTAAAAAGATGATAACTCTAAACTTAAATAGTTCTTGGTCATAGGATTACTAACTGGTAATTAATAATCCGCAAAGATCGGTACATACTATGCTTGCTTCATTATGAAGGATGTCTCTTCTCATAGACATTTGTGTGGTGACACTATAGCTAATATGTAGGTGCTTATTATAGAATAAGTTCACTGAACATGACTTGCACAACTGAACAACTGATGGAGTTCACTCACGTGTCAGCAGTTGTTCACATAGTGATAGTTGTACAAGTATCCTTAGACTTGAGGTCATCATAGTCATCTTGTGTACACTGAACTATGCTTTGGTTTAGTTCTTAGTCTCCAGGGACAATTATTAAGGCTCTTCTGGGTATAGGAATTTGTACACGAAGATAGTGTATGATCAATAAAGGATCTACCCCTTCCAGTGCAGGAAGCGAATGTTCAAGGCTGATCCACTTATGCTAGTTCAGGAATCTCTGGCCAGAGTGAATGAAATTAGAAAGGAGTTTCTAATTTGCATAGAAATAAGCATAGTAAATGGTAAGCAAGTGATTAAATTAGATAGGCTTGACACGAGATCCATGACTTGTATTTAATCGGGACATTATAGGGTAGAAGCAGTTTATTGTATGGTAACTATTCACTGAATAGGTTCTTGGTATTCTAAGCAGTGAATTCATATTATCCGGATAGTCGCGATATGCTGAGAAGTATCCCTCACGATGTAGAATAAATATGATTAATTAATTAATCATATTTAATAAATTAGAGAATTTATATATAAATAATGATAAAATAGTTTTATTATTATTTATTTCTACTACCGGCTTAATATTGAACCTACAGGGTCACACCATAAAAAGAGAATGATTTAAGGGTGGAGGAATTAATTAATAATGGCTAAATAATTATTTATTTGTGAAATAAATAATTAATTGGAAAATTTAATAATTGATTAAATGAGATTTAATTGATTATAAATTAATTAAGAAAAGTTCTTAATATTATTAATTAAAGGATTTAATTTTTGGAAATTAAATCAAGAGAGAGAATTATTTCTAAAGTGTTTAGAAAAAGGATTAATGATTAAAAGGTGTTTTAATTATTAATGAGAATAATAAATGGGATAATAATAATAATATTTATGGGAAAATTTCAGCTGAAAATTTTGCCTATAAATACACTATTATAGACCCTAATTTTATTCTAACCCGAAAATTCAAAAAGTTTGGAAAACCCAATTCTCTCCACCTTCTTCCTCCTCCTTAACATCGTTTTCTTGGTGGATACCGGTGGAGTGCTTCACACTTGAGGAGCAACTGCTAAGGATCTCTGATCATTGTCTCCGAATTATTTTAAAAGGTTAGATTCGATCCTCTCATTACCGGAAGCAACAAATCCCTCAGGTTGATCCATATAAATCTCTTCTTCAATGTCACCATGAAGAAAAGTTATCTTTACATCCATCTGATGGATGATAAGATAATGTATGAAAGACAATACAATAAGCAATCTGTTTGTTGTCATTCTAGTAACAGGAGAGTATGCATCAAAATAGTCAATTCCTTCTCTTTGCCTAAAGCCCTTAGCAACTAACCTAGCCTTGTACTTATCTTGAGCCATCAGGGTTTAATTTCCTCTTAAAAATCCACTTACATCCAATACTAGAACACCCAGGAGGGAGATCGACTAACTCCCATGTTCCATTAGAAACAATAAAGTCCATCCCACTCTTCACAGCGCCTTTCCAGTACCTTGATTCCAAAGAATCCATGGCCTGACGGAAAGTTAAAGGTTCGTCCTCGACATTGTAAATGATGTAATCACTTCCAAAGTCCTTGACTAGTATTGCACGCTTACTCCTTCTAGGTTCCTCTCCTTCGTTAGGATTAGAGCTACTACTAGAATCCGCCCCACATTCGTCATCCTTTCCACATGATCGGGAATGGAACTCGATGTACGAGTGGGATCATCATCAGAAGTACCTTGAGGTATACCAGTCTTCATAGGGAATACATCCTCAAAGAATATTGCATCACGAAACTCAACTATCGTATTGGCCACAATACCATCTATGTCAGATTTTAAGACTAAAATCTCATAGCAATTGTGGTTTCAAGATAGCCCAAAAAGACACAATCAACAGTTTTCGGTTCTAGTTTCTTTCTCTTGTATACAGGGACAAGCACCTTGGCTAGACACCCCCACACACGAAGATAATTCAAACTAGTTTTACGCTTTCTACATAATTCATAAGGTGTCTTGTCCATGTGTTTCAGAGGGACTCTGTTCAGAATATGGCACGCCGTATTCAGAGCCTCTCCCCACATGTACTTAGGCAACCCCGAATTAATCAGCATACTATTAATCATATCTTTAAAAGTTCTGTTCTTTTGCTCTGCCACCCCATTAGACTCAGCTATGTATGGTGGAGTCAACTCATGAACTATACCATTGCTTGCGCAAAATTCATTAAACGAGGTACTTGTATACTCACCACCTCTATCTGATCTCAATCTTTTAAGTACTTTGTCATTTTGTGTTTCAGCTTCATTTCTAAACATAATGAATTTATCTAGTGATTCATCTTTATGTTTAAGCAAATAAACATAAAAATATCTACTATAATCATCTATAAAGGTAATGAAATATCTATAATGATCCTTAGTCAACACACCACCAAATTCACATATGTCCATGTGTACTAAATCTAACAAGTCAGAATCCCTAACAATATTATGAAATGGTTTCCTTGTTTGTTTAGCAGTCACACATACTTGACATTTAGTTTTCTTATCAATGGAATGCTTTGGAATCATATTTTTTAGAGTACCAAAATTTAAATGACCAAGTCGTAAGTGCCACAAATCAGATGATTCTATACAATCAATAAAAGGTGCACCACTATCATTAATAAAACTGCCCAAAAAAGGCTCCACATTTATTAAAAATAAACCGTCAGAAAAGTACCCCTTGCCATAAAAAGTACCAGTATGTTTAATAACTACTTTATTACATTTCAGTGAAAGTTCAAGCCATTTTTAACTAAACAACTTCTACTAATAATATTTCTACGAATAGAGGGAACATGATGCACTCTAGTGAGAGATAGAATCCGTCCAGAAGCAAATTTCAGGTCCACGTTTCCTATTCCAAGCACTTGAGCAGCACTAGAATTCCCCATCGTCACTGTCACCCCATAAGTCTGTCTATAAGATACAAACAGAGTAATATCAGTACAAATATGCACATTAGCTCCAATATCAATCAACCATTCATTAGATAGATAAGTGGAAAGTAGTTCAGGGTTGTAGTTAACATACCCGTCATTGGCGTCAGAGGCAACAACCTCACCAACAACCATGTTAGCCACAGGCCCACTAGTGGTTGCAAGTCCAAGCACACTGTTTGCTTGAGCTACCACTCCAGCTTTCTTTGCTTTCTTCATAGGACAGTCTTTACTCCAATGACCAGCCTGTCCACAAAACCAACAAGATTTGTTTGCCTTTGGTTTTTAGCCTTATTCTTGCCATTTTTTGATTTAGTGTTATCCTTCTTACTGACAGATTTCCTTTTCTACCCAACAGTCACTACGTTCACCTTCGAACTACTACCATGTTCAACAGGCATCACATGTCCTTGTTTAGACTTGTGCTATTCCTGCACAGAGATGTCCATCATAAGGTTTGTCCATGTGATCTCTCCTTTCTGTCTTTTCAGGGAGAGAGCAAACTCCTCTCAAGACTTAGGGAGCTTTTCAATCACAGCCATCACCTTAAACTTCTCAGGTAAGTCCATTCCAGACTCACCCAAAACATGCACCAACATCTCAAACTCATGTACTTGCTCAGTCATGGATTTGGTATCCACCAGCTTGTAAGAAACCTCGCCACAGAATACTTCTCAAGACCTTGAGAATCAGTATTATGGGTTTGGTCCAGCTTCTCCCACACCTGCTTAGCACTATAGGCATCCGATGAATAAACATCAAACAAAGTGTTCGCTAAAGCAGCCAGAATGGCAACCCTAGCCACCCCATCTTTCTTAGCCCATAGCGCATAAACAGTCATAGTTTCAGGCTTTTCTTGATCCACAACAGGAAGATCATACTGTACCACCAGCCATAGACCCTTAACAGTTAACCAGAGCTTCATCTTTTTCTGCCAGCGAGAAAAAGAAGCCCCCCACTGAATTTATCAGGCATGCCCGATAAATCAATATGTTGTGGAAATCTGTATGTGGTCCAATCTATGGTGGACGCAGTAACTACAGAACCAGAATCAACAACAACAGGAGTCTCACCAACAGGAGTATCAGTTTCGTTAACCATCTCGTTAAATAGCTATATAACAAATAAACTCTTCAAGATTGTTGGGAAATTAACAATAGTTAATTACTACTATACTAACACAATGAGGCAGTTATATAACTAATAATAAGAACAAGGCAATAGCACCAATAACGAAAACAAAACACGAAGATCGTAAATAATATATAATCAACAACTGTAAAAGAAAAATAAGAAGAGAAAGAAAGCTTAGCGTAATAAAACTTTCAATCACAGCTGAGTCACCAATCCCTCGAGAGGAAGAGGCTGTTTTTGAAGAGTTTATTGCCCTCACTTACTGTGTTCAGAGACTGCAATAACCCTCCCATGATAAAACAGCAACATCACATCGGTTCACAGCAACTCGATGTACAAACAGTGATCAGACCTCAGTCTCCAAAACCTATGCTAATTTGTATAATTTTGGAGGGGAGAAAAATAAAGAGGAAGATGATAGCTAGGGTTTTACGTATGTATATTTCAACACATATTTCAAAATATTTTATTCGGTATATATATTACATACCAAAACATAACTGAATATGTTATATTAATTAAAATAAATTTTCTGACTTAAATGCATTTAATGAATATTTCCAGAATCAGAAACAGCCCATCACTGATGGATAATGCTCAGTACACAGATGGATAATCCATACTTTGTACACCGACGGATAATGTACACTTAGTACACCGACGGATAATGCACACTTAGTACCCCGACGGATAATGTACAATTAGTACACCGACGGATAATGCACACTTAGTACACCGATGGATAATCCACACTTTGTACATCGATGGATAATCCACACTTTGTACACCGGTGGATAATCAGTTCAGTGCATTTCACCAAATCCTGATATTCAGATTCAATATTCATATTAAAATAATAGAGAGAATTGCATTTTGCACCCCTTATATTTGGCCAAAACTCAATTTTGTATACCTATTTTCATAAATTGCAGTTTGCATCCCCCTACTTTGAAATTCGCTTCAACATGCACCCTTTTTGCCTAATTTTTTAGCCCAAATTGTTGTCTCCGACAATATATCTCATCTTTTTTCTTCAATAATAGATTATATTTATTGTTGAAGATAATAATTTGGGCAAAAAAATTGACAAAATTTGGCAAAAAGGGTGCAACTTAAAGCGGATTTCAAAGTAGGGGGATGTAAACTGCAATTTATGAAAATAGGTATACAAAATTAATTTTTGGCTAAATAAAAGGGTGCAAAATGCAATTCTCTCAAAATAATATAATAAGTCAGTAAATATTATAATTAAACATTAAGTAAAATTCCTCGCTTACTTAATTAATGTGGGACAAACTCACACAACCATTTTCAAACTACTAACTTCAACTCAATATTCTTTATGGATTACACTAATAAAATGACTTAGATCCTAACATGAAAGTGTCCTAATTATAAGAAACAACCTCCAACAATTAGATTTAGGAAATTACATTAAAAATATGTCTAAAACATGCCTTAAACTTTCCATTTTTCTAACACGATGCACCTTTTGCCAAGAGACGCTAAGAACTAAGAACAAAAGCAAGGAGGACGACAATTCAATCAAATAAATTTTGGATCTAGATCAAGCTAAATAACCAGATAAGCGTAGAAGGGAAGGCTATGATTAGTCAGATACCTATAACATTTCAATGGGTCATGTTCCTTAGCAATCACTTGTTAGGAAACAGTTATCTAACACACTACTTCTTTATCGTTGGATCAACTTTTTAATGGTTAGGATTTAAAAAAGTAAATTTGGCCATCCGCTATAAATATACGCGGAGAAGATGTGTTCCGCTCAAAATATCCGCGGAAGACAAGAAAATCTAACTTTCTCCCCACATAACCAAACAGCTTCATCTAACAACAAAATTTATTGAATAATTATAATTTTTAAGCACACTTTATAAATAAATATAAAAACTCTATTTTAAAACAATTAAAATAATAAGATAATATTATTTTTTATGTGGATACTAAAATTTATTTTATATTAATTATAAAAGAAGTGTTACCATATTTAAATTTGTATTTTATTTTACATGTTTTATATTATTTATTAAATATCATACTTTCTGTTTGTTTGTTATTTTTCAAATTTTCATTCAATTTAAATATTTTTTATCATGAATAGTGATATTAATAATATTAATATGAAAACACAAATATATAAATATATGTATCAAAAGAAACATGTTTTATAAATAAAATGAGTAAAAAAATGATGACTAATAATTAATTAACACCAAAAGTTAAAAAAAAAATTGGTTTTGTACCTGGAACTATTTGCTTTACTCTCCCTGTTGTTAAAAAGGAAATAAAGAAAAATAAAGTTAAAAAAATTATACTTTTATATAAAAACAACTAAAACCAAAAGATTTTTGAACTGTTCGTGTTAACCCGATATTAGTTGTTATTCCCAGTGAACTAACAATGAGATTTACATAAGGGGGGTTGAATGTAAATCTCTAGGCTATTGTGTTTTGATGAACAAGTGTGTGTGAATTGCTTTCAGATAATGCAGACAGATATATATTCAAACACAAATGTAAAGAACACAACAGACTTAAAAACTTTTCTGGTGGATTTGTTGTTCCACCAGAGATGTGTTATTTTAGAAAATCTGTGATTCAAAGAATTAAATCACAGCTGCGTCCTAGTACAAACTAGATGACTTTCTCTCTGGATTTTTCTAAACAGCTCTTGAAAATTCACATCTAATAACTAGCTGCTACTTGGTTTATATATCACCAAGTTTACAAGTGAAGACAAACTGTAAAATACAAATAAAAGATTCTTCACATGTTTCTTCTTCATTTCTCTATCCAATGCAATTTAGGTTTAGCTATGAATCTTTGAATACTTCCTTGTTTGCACCAGAATGGAAATGCTGCATTTTCTTGATTCCTCCTAGAGGCTACCACATTCCAGTTTGTCTATGTCAACCCATGTGCCTCTGTCAGCTTATGAATTGTCACTATCAACTGCTATTGAACTAAGCATTCGTTGAAGCTTTCATCCGTTGATGCTTTATCCGATAAAGCTTATCCGTTGAAGCTTTATCCGTTGATGCATTTAGCAGTTGAAGCTTTATCCGTTGAAGCACTCATCTGTTGATGGATGTTATCCGTTGAAGCTTTAGAGACATCCGTTGAAGCTTTTTTTCTCATCCGTTGAAGGCCTTTAATATCAGTTGATACTACTTCACTTATACAAAATTACAAGGCATGAAATATTTACAATTAGCCCTCCTATTTGCATATCCACATGTAGTCAACATGACTGATAATTTCCACAACATCTAAGAATTACAACTTAAATACAGAGAATGAAATGTGCTACAATACTAAACTTATTTCTAAGTAAAGCTACTCCTTCAACGGATAGCCAAAATGGTCTTATCCGTTGAGGCTACAAACACAAGATTTCTACTTAAGTATTTTGTTTAACTTATCATCAAACTGATACACATATTCCTAACAATCTCTCCCTATTTATGTCTACTAGAACTATAGGCATAAATTTGGGTTCAACTTGATGATAACAAAACACTTAACAAACATATGAACTGAAATAAAGTAGAAATACAAAAGTACTGCAGAAGTGTGTATACTGAGATAGAATTGAAGAATTACATTATTTCCAAAGGTTCTCCTTTAGTCTGAGCAGATTAATTTCTTTTCCTTTGATCCCTTATTTTCTTCCCTAGCCTCCTGTCATTCTCCTCTATTTGGAGTTGGAGTTGTCTGTAGAATTCAGCTTCATCTTCTTCATTGATGTCCAACTTAGATTGCATATCCTTGAGAGTTTCATTACTGGCAATCTTGAGCTGATCTTCAAGTCTGAAAAATCTTCAGACTCCTTTATTGTCTCTGAACTCCATCAACCAATGAGGTGATTTATGAATTATAATTCCTCTCTCTTGGATGAGTAATGTTCTAGGCAAGGCATTGGGCTCCCACCAAGTTTTCTTTATGCTGGCAATCTTGTTGAGAATCTCAGTTTTGGCAGTCCTGGTAAAGCCAGAATCCCTTTTTATGGCTGAGTAGACTCTAACCAAGGTAGAATAGCCTTCATTCAGAATCCTGTAGAGAGGCCAAGTCCTTTCCCCACTTCCTTTATATTTGAAAACTAGTCTTTCTGGAAGCTGTCTGTAGGCATCTATTCCCCTTACTTCCTCCAGCTCATCCAGATAGAGTTCAATGTCTGAAAATTCCTTTATGTCACAAATGTGAACATAATCATCCTTTGAGGCTTGTGGCTTAGGCTTAGGCTTCTGAGTAAATTTGATTGAGGTTAGAGGAGGTGTTGATTTGATTTTCCTTTTCTATTTCTTTGATGGTAGAGAAGTGGTTAAGAAGGTGGGCAATTTGATGGTGTCCCAATCAATTGGTTCTTCCTTAGGAATGATTGTTTCACCATGGATGTTTATGAAGGAATTAGGTACAATGGGTTCAGGAATAGAAGGTAGTGGTTTGGATTTTGATTGGGTTTCTTCAGTTTCATCTACCATCTTCCTTTTTGCATTGGCGTTCTTTCTGTTCCCTTTCTGCCATTCCTTTCTTTCCTTACTTCTTTCTTTCACATCATCACTAATCATGTCCCCCATACCCTACATCTTCACTCTTGTCTTCAATTTCTTTCTTTTCT
>NW_027419021.1:0-37512 GCF_009905375.1 Apium graveolens
CTCAAACTCGCACTTGAGGGTCTGTGCTCTTGCCTTCTTCACCTTATCTACCCCAAGTACATAGTTTTGACAATGTTCCATGCTTCCTTGGACATCCTCTTATGTGCAATAGATAATAGTAGAGGTTCAGGAACCCCTTGATAAATGTCCGTCAACGCCATTTTTCAACCTTGTCTTCCACCACTGCCTTAGCATCCTTATTTTCAACCGCATCACACATGCCATATGGTGGTATAAAAACACTCATTTTTAGAGCCCATGCCGTGAGAGTTTGTTTTTTTAACATCGGATAACTCAGCCCAAAAGGACTCTCCTTCGGTTTGCTCGATTCCATCAGGTAGGTTAACTAGGTTTTGATTAGGTGATTGCTTGGTGTTGCTCTGATACCAAGTGTAGAGAATATGCAGTAGATTTGAATACACACTCACGCCTGTATGTATATAGCTAGGTAGAGAATAAACTCTGTGATTCTCATTAATGAAAAATAGCATACAAAGAAAACATATAAAGAACATACAGAAAGATTGATATAAATTAGGAATCACTAATAACAAACTCCACTAATATTTTGATCCTATAATTACGCTACTATCCCGGCTTATTCAAATAACCCAACGACTTACTCTAAAACCCACCAAACCAGTAACTATAATAATTATTTTACATATTTAAAACATGTTTAGATTAAATAAATTTCCAACTGAATACACTATAGAAAGCACCACTAAATTTGAAAAGCATAATCCTAGTTCTATATATACTAAACCCCAAATATTTAGAAGTTAAGAGTTAAGTTTTTTATATTTGAGGGGAAAAAAGAAACAAAAAACTTACAATGTCCAACCAACATCTTTAGCTGAAATATTAACAAATAAAGCATTTCATTCCTTAATTTAGGTTTACCTGTCAAGTTCAGTGATGTTGTTCCCTGCCAAGTTCATAGGAAATATAATTGTTGACATTAACTGATCAAATTATCATAATATGTCAATCAAGCTATTCATCTCGGAAATTCAAAGCTTGACGTAAATGTTTAAGCACATCATAATAGAGAGCAACAATAACAAGAGACTTTAATGTTCTAACTTATAATGGTTAAGTAAAATTTGTTTCTTTGTCAAGTTATAGTTGTAAATAAAACTCATAGGTGCATGCCTTGTTCAAGGAAGCTTATTCATTTCTATTTTTCTTAGTTGTTTAATGCTAGTTCTCGTTGAACTCCTGGAATGTAGTTGACGATCTGCAACACTCGTAAAAGATATGCTATTTCCATAATTCAGTTTATCGCTAGGTTAGTAGTCCTTCTTTATGATAAGTACTGCTCCAGAAGTCTTCATCCGCATCTGGAAATCCCTCTTGCAACCATTTTATGTAAGTTGTACTTCAGCGACTTTGACTTCAAATTTCCTTCAACCAACATCCCATTTCTGTTGCACTGTCTAAAACCTTTTTTCCTCTTTTTTCTGGGAAAAAAAACAACAAATCACAACTAAGAAATTTGACAATATGATTAAATTGCCATGTAAGAGTTAGTTAAGAAACCAAATATCATCGATAAATTAAGAACCTAGTTGTTGATGAATGTTATAGGGAGAGTTTTATATAAGAGTATTGTGGAGGTTGATGGTCGGAACAAAGATCAAGGATGGTGTTTAAAGGCGGAGGAAGGTTGTATATGGTGGCGGCTGAGCTTATATGTTGACTCCTCAAGAAAGAATAGGGTTTTTATTATCCTCTATCAAGTGCTGACTCATGTCTCATACAAGTGCCGACGTACCATTTTTATAGGGATCAAGCCTCAATGTAGTTCTTGGGGAACAAGTCACATAGGCTAGGGTTAGGGTTCTTCGGCCCATGCAGCCCAAGCCCATGATAAAGTCAGGCATTCAACCAATTAGTCCACTAAATCTAGACCAGTTCCATACGCTTCCTACAACCTCCCAGCATCCTCCGTATTTCTTCCCGTGATTGCAGGAATATCCCATATCGGCTCTAAAATTTATGAGCAACTCAGTCATCTATGTGCCACTTTCCATGCTACACAAAAATTCTTCTAATGCGGGCCATCCTGGTCGCCTCAAGCCCGTACCACACCTTTTTCCCTAATCAATAAATAAGATGTTTCCTGTATTTTCCATAAGATGTGGGCTTATGGGCCCAGCTCGCATACAAGCACATGAGTCTAGCACGCATATAGTCTCCTGAGCTCATCTCACATATGAGGGGCAGGCCTCCCACCAACCCTGATTATGAGTTGATGTTAGCTCACGAGCCCAACTCGTATGTGCGAGCCCAGCTCGCACTTGGGGGTCCAGCTCGCACATGGGGATCCAGCTTGCAAATGGGAGCTCAGCCTGCATGTGCTAGCCCAACCCACATATGAATCCATAATTCTGGCTCATATATGTGAGCCCAATTCTCTAATGCACCCATAGGGGACCTGCTTAGTGCCCATGACCGAAAGCGGGCATAACACTACCCCCCAAATTTCTGGTCGCGTCTTGATTCTAGAAATTTTCTAACATTAGAATTTCTAACCTGCGAGTGAGAGCCCACGAGGTTGCACACAGCCGCCTCACATGCCTTCCATGGTCATGAGTTTTAAACCCTTGATAGCTGTAGGACAGCTGCGGTAGGCATTCATGTCATCCTCTGAAATGATAGCCATGTGTCGCTTCCACTTTCCCTCTCATATCCCCTATAAATATGCAGGATTCTCATTTCATTTCTCATATTTTCAAGAACACTTAACAAACTGCTGCCCATTTTCCTCAAGGATCTAGGACGGCAAAAACTATCATCAACCACAAGAACCGTCTACCAACGGAGATATTACACCTGGGAATAGATTCATCAGGATCAGCTTTCGAATCATCCAAGGTACCCCTTTTATCCAAAACATTCATTCTCATTCTTGTTTGTTCATATGCACCATGCGAGCACACACCACCTACTCGTGCGAGCTCCCACATAATCACAGACTACGATGCGAGCCGGTCTATTCGCATGGACATTTAGGCGCGACCCCGTGTATGACATGAGGATACTTAGGTGCGACCCCATACTTATTTTTACTTTTTCAGGGCCACACTCTAATATTCACCATCTTTTACAGATGTCAAGTGCATCTTCAGCTCACTCCTATGGATTGTCCCACTATTCTTCGAGTCCGGCTCGTTCATTCCCTCAGCCCGACTAGCTCTTTAGCTACTTTATCTCTTCTAACCAATATCCAGCTGAGTAGCGAGGCTCGAAGGACTTCCAACATGAGCTGACCTTCCTCTCTGGCCCCCTCAACCAACCTATTTCTCCCAGCTCTGCTATAAAGGGCCCTGAACATTGCTCAGTTGAGAACTCGATACAAGCCAGTGGTTCCTGTAACACCCCCAGATCCGGGGTCGGGGATCCGGGTCGTCACGGTCTTTCTTTCCACAATATCACTTCACTTAATTAATAATAAATGACCTTATGCTGTGACCCCACACTAACACACACCACAACCCGTTATAGTCTCAGAGATGAAATTTAAATAAGTACAAGTCTTTGAATCCACAATTTAAAAGTTATTACAACCCAAAATGATTACTTGATAAATTTACAGTTAATTGCCATTATCTGCCACAAGTTATAATTATACATAATTGATTCTCAAAAGTAGATGGTCTGATCTACAATAGATCTACCTCTGCAGCTATAGCAGCTACAACATCAACGGGAAGACGCGGGACGCTTCCCACGCGCTTACGCTGGGTCTGCTGGAGTCTGGCCATCTTTCCTAACTGTTGTTGTGTGATGAAGAAATAAAGCAAGGGTGAGCAGCAAGCCCACCAAAATAATATGTATAATGATTTACAATATATGAGCCTACTCATAATACTCATGAAAGTCTTGGTCAAAAGAAATGAACCAAGTTTGATATCTTAATGCGATGAAGTCGCAAAATATTCAGTATATATACATATATACTTTTCAAAATATTGGAAGTCCTTCTTCCATGCATAATATACACAAAGTCCCAGTGTATAACTGTATATAAAAATATCGTTGCAAGGTGATCTCATATATCTAACCTTGTCTCAACGTTTTTCTGAAAATCTTTGTCATTCATAAGACAATTATAATTAGATATAAGTTTAAAAGATGAGGTTACCAAATACCCCAATATACTTATATCTTTCCCAATACTACTTGAACTACCACCATTCAAGTTATAATCAGTTTCAAAAGTTCATCCCACTAGATGAGACCTACAAGATAAGACTTGAATAGATTCAATCTTTGAAATATTATTGAATGAAATAAAGTTACGAGATACTTTATTTAGTCCCGATATATATATATCCACATATATATATCTCTTAAACATTTCCTGGAACCTCTGTTATGTAAAGTATGAACAGAGTTTGAAAACATCCAATGAATTTTGGAAAGGAAAAGAATTTTGGCATAAACCCGATATCTCGCTGATCAGGCAAAGATACCAATAAGTAACCTTTTCTACTAGTAGATGGACTGAATTCCTCACTGGTCATCACCCTGGTCATAATTAAGACCTATGCTGGACTGCCACTCAGCCACTTATGCATTTGATGGACTCCCACTGAGCCACTTACACAATAATAGACCGTACCCCGGCCTGTCGCTTATGCCGACTCAATGAGATGGGCTTACTTCCCGAACGTTGGGCAAGTAATCAATTCATTTACCAAATCTGCAACCTCGTTGCGAATATAAAATACACCACAGAGCCGGACTCCCCAGGTTTTTGAGCGAGTATTTAAATCCCCTTTAAAAAGGAAGATCTTAAATATAAAAATGAGTTTTGGGATCCGCTCTGACTTTTAAAAATCATTTTGAAGACTCGAAAACACTTTAAAGAGTGTTTGGAGTAAGACTGATTTAATGAAGTAAATCAGTCCCCAGAATATTAGAAAATATCTGAATATTATTAATTAAATAATATTCCCATAAAGAATAATCTTTATAAAAATAATTGAAGTAGAAGTATTAAATTTATACTTGAAACGAGTATTAAATAACCCAAGATATACTTATATGAAAGTATTATCTTTATTTGAATAATCGAAAATAAGTTTGATTATTTACACCTTATTCTTTAATAAAATAAAGAATATATCACAGCAAATAATCGGAGTCATAGATCCTCAAATGAATATTCAAATAATATTCAATAAATAAAATAAGCTGAGTCATAATACCTCGAATGAATATTATAAATAATATTCATTAAATAAAATAAAGGAGTCATACGTCCCTGAATGAATATTCAAAATAATATTCAATTTAAATAAATAAAAGGAGTCATAAGTCCTCGAATGAATATTCAAATAATATTCAATTAAATAAATAAAAGGAGTCATAAGTCCCCGAATAATATTCGAAATAATATTCAATAATAAAATAAAGTTTAAAGTTATCGAATAAACCTTATTCGATTAATAGTTTGGAAAACTATAACCATATATATATATATAAATATATATATATATATATATATCCATATCCATATATACAAGATTACTCGGGATCCTCGACTCCCGGTTTTAGAAAATATTTTCACCTTTGGGTCCCTATACTAAGGGTATATGCAAGATACAACTATCCTCTAGCATAGGTATTATCAAATAACCAACAGATATAAATTTTAAGAATATGAAACAGGCATGCATATGTACCATATCACATGCTACAATATATCGCAAGAATTTGCTAATAACAATCATGCACTATCGCAAGATAATGCATATACATATATTTACATCACAACAACAGTTATAACTGGTAGAAAACTTGCCTGAGCGACTGGGGTTACGAATGGCTCGGGACGAGTCTGATAACCTATAAACAACAAGTAAGTTGGAATTAAACCAAAGTCACTTGTAAATCTATACTTTAACTAACTTAGACTCTAACGCTTATTCTGCGCTTACTGATTCGCTTAAGTCACTCGGGTACCCTCGGCTCCACCATTTTTAATAATTTAACCTTTACGAGTTTTAAAGCGATTCCTTCGCGAATGTCTTACCAACTGCCTAACACACTTACCATAAATGTTTCATACATTAATTAACCCTTTTTGGTCTTTAACCTACATTTCAAAGTAAGGCGAGGGAAAAAGTTTCGTTCGCGAAACGCCGTTACTTGAAACGGTCGTTTCTCCTAAACCGTTAATCGGAATCGAACGAACTACATATCAAAACGAAGCTCGTAACATGAGCTATCTAAACATGGCAGTGGTCACAATTTAGCAGGGGGTTCTCGGGTCCTAATGCTATGCACAAAAACAGTCCAAAGAAAATCGGACGTTACGACGGCTATGTTTACGCGATTACCAATATTTATACCACTCCAATTCTTTACCAATTCACTACAAACCACCCAACCATCATCAATACCTCAAACACAACTTATATCAAGGCAAAGTCAGTCCATAATCTCAAGGTTTTCCAACTTATTCAACCACAAACATGATCTACTAACCATAACTTAAGATTCATTAACCATTAACCAAGATTCATATCCAAAATCACCACAAATCCAACCAAACCATCTATCATACATGGATCTTGCTATACATACATGGATATTTCTATATATACATTAATCCATCCATAAACTCATCAAAACTCAAAGTTCAAACTATAAGTTAAAGGTGAAAGTTGTTTATACCTCCTTGAAGCTTCCTAACACAACCCAAGAGCTTTGAATGCCTAAAAGAACCTTGATCCTTGCTTGTATAACCTTAATCTTTCATAAAAATTCAAGAAAACTAAAGTTATTTCTTGAAGGTTACTATTCACCATCTTCTTCCTTGATTTATAGAAAAAGATTGGCTTGGAATTAGAAGCTTAAACTTATAGGAAGTATGTAACTATCCATGGGGAAGCTTAGATAATTACCTTGCTAAATAGTAAGTGGTGGAGCTTGGATCTTCAAATTTTAAGAAATGGGCCGAGAGCTAGCTTGGGAAGAAGATATTTTTGTGTTTTGTTTGATGAAAATGAAATGATTTGCTTGGTTGGTTGATTTTTGTGTTGTTTTTGGTTAATGACTTAATTAACCTTGATTTTGTGTGGTTATAATTCAACCACACTTCCTTCCCTTCTATGTCATGCTTGTGTCACCTTGCACATGTCATTATGCTCCCACTTGTCCACACCTTGTGGTTTGATGATGTCACAATCCCTGGCTTCTCGTACAAGCTTGTCTCTTGGTCACTTATTTGTTTTACGGTTCGCTTATCTTTCGTTCTCGTTTATCGTTTGAGGGATCATACCCGGGATCTTATTACTTAGGTTCCCTTAACCTTTCTCAATATATTATATTCCTTTTATGATCCTCTCCTATAATCCTTTAATTTCAATCCTTTTATCCTGTTACCTTATACTCAATTTTCTCCGTATCTTGTGGATTTCCGGGAAAAATCAAAGTGTTCGGAATTGGATTCTGACGATCTTTACATACACTTATATACCACATAGAGTACTAATAATATCCCATAAGATCAATAACAGAACCCCTACATAGCGTGGCATGAAAAGTTTTCTCGTTCAGCAAAAACACTATTCATAAGGGTTTCAAAATTTCTCAAAAATTGGGGTTATTACAGTCTCCCCTCCTTAAAAGGATTCCGTCCCGGAATCAGATAGAAAACAAATGGGGATACTTTCTTAGCATTACACTTTCTAACTCTCGAGTCAATTTTCCACATTGTGGTTCTACCACCAAACTCTGCCTAGTTTGATAATCCTTCTCCTAAGCACTTGTTCCTTTTCACTCTATAACCCTTCCTGGTTGCTCCATATAGGTTACGTCGGGTTGCATATCTATGCGCTCATATGCCCCTATTTGACTGGCATCCGAATTACACTTCCTTAACATTGATACGTGGAACACGTTATGAACTTGCTACATATTCGGGGTTAGGGCTAGCTTATATGCTAACTTCCCAAACAGTCTTAATATATCCAAGGGTCCAACAAATTGTAGACTTAGCTTTCCTTTCTTTCCGAACCTCATCAATCCTTTCCAAGGGATACCTATAACATTACTAGGTCCCCTATTTCATACTCTTTATCCTTTCGTGTCAAATCAACATACTTATCATGTCCATCTTGGGCTACTACCAGCCGTCCTCTGATTAGATCTATCATATCCTTGGTCCTTTGGACTACTGCGGGTCCGAGCATCTTGCGCTCTACAACTTCATCCTAACATAAGGGAGATCGACATTATCTTCCCTCAAGGATCTCATAAGGCGACATCTCGATAATGACATATGATCTATTGTCGTAAGATAACTCAATCCGAATTAAGTGATCATTCTAAATTCTTTCAAGTCTATTGCACAGACTCTCATTATAGCTTTTATCATTAGAGCTTCTGCTTCTCAATACCCATTCTTTTCCAGTTCGTAATCGCTACTACCTTCCGTTCCTAATATTATACTGGTTATACTTTTGCTCGTTAGCGTTCTATAACCTTTTAATAACCATGCCAACCTTAGTATCACGAATGTGTTTCCATTCCGAATACTACCACAACTTTATTACTCCTTTTTCAGCTGTTTCTATTTTCCAAAATTTGATCAATCAAATAGAATTAAAGGAATTTGTTGAGAGATCACTATGATCATGAACACTTGTTATATCGCATAGTTAGTACAGAAGGTGGCCAGCCTTTAGTACTTGACAAGCAATTAAACAATAGATGGTATCCTACTAGGCTTCTATCACACAGATAGATAGTCATTCGGCAATACCTCCCCTTCTGGAAGGGTTGTTCTTCTCAGATTACATGAAATGAAAAGAAGAGAAAAGAACGAACTGAAGAGAATTGTATATATATAAAAAAATATATATATATATATATATACTGCCACAAAATATCTGGCTTGGAACCTACCTCTGAATTATAGAGGTTTGTCATAGGAGAACAAAACATAGACGTATTTATATCAGCATCAAGTATTATAGCATCGTATTTCGCGTGCCTAAATATTTTCGCTATCCCGTCCATCATTCTATGGACCCATGCTCTTCCTCGAGCTTATACACAATTACCTTTGAAACTCCCTCGACATCGAAAATCGAATCTGGGATCTCATTCTATACATCATCGTTACTAGAATTCTATGCTTGCACCGCAACCTTCCTCGTATAATAATACGACTCCCTATTGATAAGAAAGAATAATAATTCACTAGGTAGACACTCTACTTAATTAGTCTATCAATGATAACTTATACACTACCACGACCCGATTAGGGTACTCAATCTCGACACCTATTCCAATACAACTCTCACGGTTGTAATCAGCTCGATACTCGCAGAATCATTGCTGCCTTACTATGGTCCACCACTGACCTACTGTAGTCATTCATTTTCCATGAAGTTTTAATAGCTAACCATACGGAGTCCATACATATCGTATCGAATTCTTCTAAGGAGGTAACATAATCACCATTCATAATTCATGAAGAACACTCCAAATTCTGATGTACTTTCATGACATGAAGCAGATAAAAGTGCAGAAGAGTTTCAATCAAAGCAACGATAGCAGGTTAATACTATTCTTAATCATACGCCCTAAATAGAAGAATTAACTCAAGGGTTCATCTAGTCCTTTTTGAAACATGGTCCTGGATTATCTCAAGATAGGACCTTCTAAGATAGATAGCCCGTTCATGGCGATTACACGAATTAAACCTTTACCAACTACTATTACGGTTGGGTATTGCACAGTCATCAGAAGGAATGTCAATCTTCCAAACCATAATTCAACCTTCACATTTTTAACCATCATCACTGTATTCTTTTGGCACACGCGCCTATAATTATCCTCTTACCCTTAAAGTGTCGGCCACCTCTTTGGCCTTTCCTGATAGTAAAATTTCCTTACAGTCAATGTCATTTTAACCACCTCCAAATAATTTTCTACCTCATTTCAATCACAGCTTATGTGAAGATGTATTCCTTAAAATCTGATGAGTAAAAAAAAATCACCATTTTTCCATAAGTTATTGCCTCAGTCTTTAGAGGTTAATCACTGTCACGACTGACTCTCAACTATACTTAGAACATCTTTTATCTTAAGTCCTAATTGCCTAGAACAATTTCAACCTTTACTGGTTTGATCCATACTTTCTCGTGGTTTAACACGTGCCCCACTTGGCATCATTATAATTACGTCATATTTCCTTTATCCCCATTTCCATTCTTGAGAATTTTGAATATTACCTTTTTCCTTATAAAACCTCTAAGGTTATCCTTCAATCGTTCCTCCTGTATTCCCTAGATACAGGGCATATCACAATACCATTTACTAATAGTAGAACCATTGTCTATATACTTCTGAAGAATTTCTCCACTGATCCTTAAAGGTTATTATTACCTTAATCCTTTCCAATTCATACTGTCAAAACTCATACTATCCCTATTAAGGGTGAAATGCCAACCTTTATGCATTCCCCTAGGATTCGTTTTAAGTTACCGATGTTCTATCCTTAATTCCACCTTTAAAAAGGTACATGCATCCTTCCATGGATAATTTAAGTCATATATCCCTGATAAGGGTGTCTTATTCAATCATTCCCACCTCGATAGTAAATGCCTAATTTCACAATAACATCTGTATACAAAATGAGGTTAATCAAAATGGCCTCCAAAAGATAACAACGGTTATCCGCTTTTCTTGCCTAATCTGGTAACGATAACATGGATGTTCTGGAAGATATTGGTCGTGTTCAACGTGAACTTCTTCTTAATAATTCCTTATTTACTTTTGTTGTTTATCTCAACAGTCACCTCAATGTTGGGATATCTTTCATATCTGGCGTCTCCCTTTCTGGGTATCATGCCACCGGTCTTACACTTCACCTTCTTGAAGGTCACTTCCTTCATCCAATTTTCTTAATTTCTTACTTTCTTATCCCCTTAGTCTATCCGCGTCTCATTATTTATCCTTCGAATTATCTCAAGGTTTCCTCGAATCCTCCCAACTTACAGGGGATAAACTATATGCATCTCTTATGCCTTCAACCGTCAACTTTAACTCATGGTGAATCACCCTCATCCTGACGATCATATACTTTTCTATTTCTATTAATAGGAGTCTTTAGGGTTTCCTCATACCCAACTCCCTTATCATTCCTCAAACTCTGTTGCCTTTTTATTCCTTTCCACTTCAATTCCTTTTTATTTTCCTTTCTCTTATCATTATTTCATGAACCAACACAACATAAGCATTGATTTCAAATATCCCGTCATTCTGGATTCGCGTCTTCAGAACGAATCTTAACAACTTTTACAGCTTAGATTCATAATTCATCATACTCGTCTGCCTTTGTTCTGGCTCTAAAGCTTTTACACTATTCCATAACCTTGGGAATTACGATCCCGAAAACAATTGGCTGAACTTTAATCAGTTTATTATAATCTCTTGCTCCGTGCCTTCCTTGGCCTTTCACCAGCGGGTGGTCTCTCTCTTGGGAGGGTAAGTGACAAAATAGTCTTTTGTGGTTCGTCAATCATTTAGAATCTCAAATGATTCATCTATTTCCTTTAGCCAGGCTCTTGTCTCGACTGGGTCAGCTTGTTCCTTGGAACTCTGAGAGCTTAGCGACTTAAAGGTCATGAAAGAATTTCCCACCGCACTGTCTCCTCAGAGTGGTGGTTGGGGATAATAGTCTAAGTTCTGTCTAGACAGGTCTATGAATTGCCGTATAGGAGTACCGTCTCGGGTCTCCTTTCCTTACTCGACTTTCTGTTTCCTTATTATGAAATGTTTCATCCTACTCCCCATAATCGGGGTCATCTTTTAATTTAAAATCCTCATTTTCCACTCCATTATGTCATGGGTTCCTTCTATCTTGATGGCGACCTCCCTGACTATCGCATTCAGGGTTTGCTCTAAATCTTATTCCTCAACTATGGCTCTCATCTAAGTTCTCATCCTTACACTCTTGAACTTTCGGAACCCAAATTCTATAGGAATACCTCATTATTCCCTTATCATCTTTCTCGATATTAATCTTTTATCTAATTGTTGGCTCTCTGCCTTCATTCATAACTTTTTCTGGCACAATATGATCTTTTCCAATAATTCGGGCTGTATTGCAATCTCAAACAGCTTTTCGGTACCGGCTCCGGTTACCTTCACTTTTATTTCCATTTTCTCAAAATCTCTTATAAACTCTCCAAAAGGCATTATCATCTTGAGTCTCTCCTTTTTACTAAGGGCATCAGCCACCATATTGGCTTTCCCCGAATGATAAAGAATCTCCCAATCATAATTCTTGATTAGCTCTAACCGCCTCCTCTGGCGTATGTTGAGCTCTTTCTACGTAAGAATGTACTAGAGCACTTATGGCTTAGGTAATTCTCGCACTTCTCTCCATACAAGTAGTGCCTCCAATCTTTAGGGTAAAACTATTGCCACGAGCCTAAGCTCATGGGCGGGGATATCAAATTTCATATTACCTTAATTGTCTTGACGCAGACGCGATTATCTTACCGTGCTGCATAAGCACGCACCCTAAGCCCTAGTGCGAAGCGTCACTATACTTCACAAATCTCCTTTTCCATCCGGCAATGCCAGCATAGGGGCCATCACCAATCTTTTTTCAGTTCTTGAAAGCTGTTCTCGCATTTCTCTGTCCATTCAAACTTCTCAGTCTTACGAGTAAGCCGCGTTAAAGAGGCTACTATCTTTACAACTTGAACGAACCTCCGGTAGTGACCGGCCAATCCTACCTCTGGTAGTCGACCAAACCATGGTCATCAATTCATCAATGGTCCTTTATCCAATCCTGTCAGGATCCTCCATGGGATCCTCCTCAACAACTATCCCTTCTAGGACAACATCCTCAACCGCTACATCCTCAATATCAATATCATCTGGTCCTGCATTAGGACACTCTATCGGATCCACAATCCGATCTCCAATTAGTAATAAAATATCATCGCGATGTTGCTCCTCAACCTCAGGGTTCGGAGTCCCGCTACCATATACGATAACGAACTACGCTCCTATCATGATATTTATAAGGGTTCCCATAAGGGTTTTAACTGTCAGTACTACGTTAGGTAGCCCGACTATGAACTTGGCAAGAGTTCTTATTATCTTAGTGAACTTATTATCTTAACGTCCCATCATCTCTGAGGTTTATAACGCTTAGCTCTGATACCATTTCTGTAACACCCCCAGATCCGGGGTCGGGGATCCGGGTCGTCACGGTCTTTCTTTCCACAATATCACTTCACTTAATTAATAATAAATAACCTTATGCTGTGACCCCACACTAACACACACCACAACCCGTTATAGTCTCAGAGATGAAATTTAAATAAGTACAAGTCTTTGAATCCACAATTTAAAAGTTATTACAACCCAAAATGATTACTTGATAAATTTACAGTTAATTGCCATTATCTGCCACAAGTTATAATTATACATAATTGATTCTCAAAAGTAGATGGTCTGATCTACAATAGATCTACCTCTGCAGCTATAGCAGCTACAACATCAACGGGAAGACGCGGGACGCTTCCCACGCGCTTGCGCTGGGTCTGCTGGGGTCTGGCCATCTTTCCTAACTGTTGTTGTGTGATGAAGAAATAAAGCAAGGGTGAGCAGCAAGCCCACCAAAATAATATGTATAATGATTTACAATATATGAGCCTACTCATAATACTCATGAAAGTCTTGGTCAAAAGAAATGAACCAAGTTTGATATCTTAATGCGATGAAGTCGCAAAATATTCAGTATATATACATATATACTTTTCAAAATATTGGAAGTCCTCTTCCATGCATAATATACACAAAGTCCCAGTGTATAACTGTATATATAAAAAAAATATCGTTGCAAGGTGATCTCATATATCTAACCTTGTCTCAACGTTTTTCTGAAAATCTTTGTCATTCATAAGACAATTAATAATTAGATATAAGTTTAAAAGATGAGGTTACCAAATACCCCAATATACTTATATCTTTCCCAATACTACTTGAACTACCACCGTTCAAGTTATAATCAGTTTCAAAAGTTCATCACATAGATGAGACTACAATACAAGATTTGAATAGATTCAATCTTTGAAATATTATTGAATGAAATAAAGTTACGAGATACTTTATTTAGTCCCGATATATATATATCCACATATATATATCTCTTAAACATTTCCTGGAACCTCTGTTATGTAAAGTATGAACAGAGTTTGAAACATCCAATGAATTTTGGAAAGGAAAAGAATTTTGGCATAAACCCGATATCTTGCTGATCAGGCAAAGATACCAATAAGTAACCTTTTCTACTGTAGATGGATGAATTCCTCACTGGTCATCACCCTGGTCATAATTAAGACCTATGCTGGACTGCCACTCAGCCACTTATGCATTTGATGGACTCCCACTGAGCCACTTACACAATAATAGACCGTACCCCGGCCTGTCGCTTATGCCGACTCAATGAGATGGGCTTACTTCCCGAACGTTGGGCAAGTAATCAATTCATTTACCAAATCTGCAACCTCGTTGCGAATATAAAATACACCACAGAGCCGGACTCCCCAGGTTTTTGAGCGAGTATTTAAATCCCCTTTAAAAAGGAAGATCTTAAATATAAAAATGAGTTTTGGGATCCGCTCTGACTTTTAAAAATCATTTTGAAGACTCGAAAACACTTTAAAGAGTGTTTGGAGTAAGACTGATTTAATGAAGTAAATCAGTCCCCAGAATATTAGAAAATATCTGAATATTATTAATTAAATAATATTCCCATAAAGAATAATCTTTATAAAAATAATTGAAGTAGAAGTATTAAATTTATACTTGAAACGAGTATTAAATAACCCAAGATATACTTATATGAAAGTATTATCTTTATTTGAATAATCGAAAATAAGTTTGATTATTTACACCTTATTCTTTAATAAAATAAAGAATATATCACAGCAAATAATCGGAGTCATAGATCCTCAAATGAATATTCAAATAATATTCAATAAATAAAATAAGCTGAGTCATAATACCTCGAATGAATATTATAAATAATATTCATTAAATAAAATAAAGGAGTCATACATCCTCAAATGAATATTCAAATAATATTCAATAAATAATATAAAAGAGTCATAAGCCCTCGAATGAATATTCAAATAATATTCAATAAATAAATAAAAGGAGTCATAAGTCCCCGAATGAATATTCAAATAATATTCAATAATAAAATAAAGTTTAAAGTTATCGAATAAACCTTATTCGATTAATAGTTTGGAAAACTATAACCATATATATATATATATAAATATATATATATATATATATCCATATCCATATATACAAGATCTACTCGGGATCCTCGACTCCCGGTTTTAGAAAAATATTTTCACCTTTTATCCCCTATACTAAGGGTATACGCAACTACTTGCTTATTTCTAGCATAGGTATTATGCAACTATAAGCATTGAAATCAACAGATAGATAACCAGATTACGAAACAGACATGCATATATACCATATTAGCATGCTCCAATATATCGCAAAATTTGCTAATAATAATCATGCAATATCACAAGATAATGCATATACATATATTTACATCACAACAACAGTATAACGGGTAGAAAACTTGCCTGAGCGACTGGGGTTACGAATGGCTCGGGACGAGTCTGATAACCTATAAACAACAAGTAAGTTGGAATTAAACCAAAGTCACTTGTAAATCTATACTTTAACTAACTTAGACTCTAACGCTTATTCTGCGCTTACTGATTCGCTTAAGTCACTCGGGTACCCTCGGCTCCACCATTTTTAATAATTTAACCTTTACGAGTTTTAAAGCGATTCCTTCGCGAATGTCTTACCAACTGCCTAACACACTTACCATAAATGTTTCATACATTAATTAACCCTTTTTGGTCTTTAACCTACATTTCAAAGTAAGGCGAGGGAAAAAGTTTCGTTCGCGAAACGCCGTTACTTGAAACGGTCGTTTCTCCTAAACCGTTAATCGGAATCGAACGAACTACATATCAAAACGAAGCTCGTAACATGAGCTATCTAAACATGGCAGTGGTCACAATTTAGCAGGGGGTTCTCGGGTCCTAATGCTATGCACAAAAACAGTCCAAAGAAAATCGGACGTTACGACGGCTATGTTTACGCGATTACCAATATTTATACCACTCCAATTCTTTACCAATTCACTACAAACCACCCAACCATCATCAATACCTCAAACACAACTTATATCAAGGCAAAGTCAGTCCATAATCTCAAGGTTTTCCAACTTATTCAACCACAAACATGATCTACTAACCATAACTTAAGATTCATTAACCATTAACCAAGATTCATATCCAAAATCACCACAAATCCAACCAAACCATCTATCATACATGGATCTTGCTATACATACATGGATATTTCTATATATACATTAATCCATCCATAAACTCATCAAAACTCAAAGTTCAAACTATAAGTTAAAGGTGAAAGTTGTTTATACCTCCTTGAAGCTTCCTAACACAACCCAAGAGCTTTGAATGCCTAAAAGAACCTTGATCCTTGCTTGTATAACCTTAATCTTTCATAAAAATTCAAGAAAACTAAAGTTATTTCTTGAAGGTTACTATTCACCATCTTCTTCCTTGATTTATAGAAAAAGATTGGCTTGGAATTAGAAGCTTAAACTTATAGGAAGTATGTAACTATCCATGGGGAAGCTTAGATAATTACCTTGCTAAATAGTAAGTGGTGGAGCTTGGATCTTCAAATTTTAAGAAATGGGCCGAGAGCTAGCTTGGGAAGAAGATATTTTTGTGTTTTGTTTGATGAAAATGAAATGATTTGCTTGGTTGGTTGATTTTTGTGTTGTTTTTGGTTAATGACTTAATTAACCTTGATTTTGTGTGGTTATAATTCAACCACACTTCCTTCCCTTCTATGTCATGCTTGTGTCACCTTGCACATGTCATTATGCTCCCACTTGTCCACACCATGTGGTTTGATGATGTCACAATCCCTGGCTTCTCGTACAAGCTTGTCTCTTGGTCACTTATTTGTTTTACGGTTCGCTTATCTTTCGTTCTCGTTTATCGTTTGAGGGATCATACCCGGGATCTTATTACTTAGGTTCCCTTAACCTTTCTCAATATATTATATTCCTTTTATGATCCTCTCCTATAATCCTTTAATTTCAATCCTTTTTATCCTGTTACCTTATACTCAATTTTCTCCGTATCTTGTGGATTTCCGGGAAAAATCAAAGTGTTCGGAATTGGATTCTGACGATCTTTACATACACTTATATACCACATAGAGTACTAATAATATCCCATAAGATCAATAACAGAACCCCTACATAGCGTGGCATGAAAAGTTTTCTCGTTCAGCAAAAACACTATTCATAAGGGTTTCAAAATTTCTCAAAAATTGGGGTTATTACAATAAAACTTCACCAGAAACTTTTGCGCAAGATCTTGCCACGTAGTGATGGACCCAGCTGGTTCAGAATGTAACCAGTCTTTAGCCTTATCCCTCAGTGAGAATGGGAAAAGCCTCAACTTGATAGCCTCATCAGTCACGCCATTATACTTAAAAGTGCTGCAGATCTCGACAAAATTCCTTATGTGTATGTTGGGGTCTTCAGTTGCCGCTCCTCCAAAAGAAACAGAATTCTGCACCATCTGAATAGTGCCCGGCTTGATTTCAAAGGTGTTAGATTGAATAGCCGGATGGAGGATGCTTGACTGAATGTCATCAATTTTAGGCCGAGAAAAATCCATAAGAGCTGGATCAGCTTGAACAATATGATCTCCCATGTTTACTGGTTCTTTCTGCTCAGTTCCTGAATCCGAATCCTCAAAATCTAACTTCTCCGGAATATCAAGAACTTCGTCTGTCTCCTCAGCTGTATCTAAAGTCCTCTTGCGAGCACGAGAACGAGTTTGCATAAACGCTTGCTAAAGTACCTGAAACACAACCGAAAAGAGTAAGTAACTACTACGTCCTAATCACTGAGTCCTAATGACCAATGATGGTAAGTATATAAACTAAACAAATACGCCGAGTCCCCGGCAGCGGCGCCAAAAACTTGTTAGGGCGAAAACACGCACTAATATTCACGCAAGTATACGCGTTCGCAAGTAATATAGAATATTTTCTAGTTCGTTCCCTCAGAGACTCAGACTAAATTATTGTCTAATTAAACTCACTCACCAATGTATGATTACTTCTCAATGTTAAGATAATAACACTTAAGATTGTTGATTAAATATTAACTATAATTAACTACTTAATTAACCACTTAACTAACACTTCAATTTATCAATAATAAAATACTCATGAGATCACAACTTCATTATTACTTCCTTCTATAGCCATTGTTATTACCTTTAGCATGTGACAGTGATGATATTAATCAAATAACACGAAACTGATAAAAGCCAACTTTCATTGTACTAATACCATTCTACCAAGCATCCACAATTAAGATAGAAGTTGAATAGTCATCAATTATGTTGAGTTCCTATATGTCTACAGAAATTGACAACACAACAATTTAAGCTCAAGTTATTCCTTTTGATTACATAGGGCAAATAAAACTGTTAGAGTTACCCACTAATCATGCTCAACGTACATGAACCTATGCTAGCATGGCAAGTTCTAAATCTCAAGATCCACCGTCGCTTCACAAAAGATTAACACCCTATCTTATATGTTCGCGACGCACATAAGACGAATACGCACAACCAATACTAGATATCATGCAATCATCACACACTAAAGTATTAAACAATTAACTAAAGAATTCCATAATAAATCCGTTGCAACCCCATGATCACGATTAGCCCATAATAAAACTTATCGCCATCATGGGTTCATATGAAATCATGACAAACAAACACAAGAAAATAATAACTAAACCAATTATATTAAAACAGAGTACGTCACAAGAGTAAATAAGTCAAAGCAAGAAAACTAGCATCCAACGTTACAACGAAACAAGAATCACAAGAATATATGCTTCTCTTCGTTGCGGTGTGCTAAATCGGTCTTCTTCCTTATCTCCTTCGCTTCTTGCATAGAACACAATCTAAAACATAATCCCCTTCATACTCTCTGTGAAAACGTCTCAAATCTACATATATAATAGTCCCATAAAACTCAGATTACATAGATATTGGAAGCCAAACAGAAGTAGAAGTCTAAAATAATTTATCTTTTTCCCCGACCCTGCGCGGCCGCTCAGCATAGCTGCGCGGGCGCGCAGGTTGCTGCGCGGCCGCTCAGCATTGCTGCGCGGGCGCGCAGGCCTCTACTGGAAAAAATCCAGGTTTGCTCCGTTTCTTCGCCGTAATCTGCCCATTCCTTTCCTCTCGCAATGGTGAACACATGCCAAGGCTTATTCTTGATGAATCCTCCCCCGAAATGCAACTAATACCCTGAAATGCATAAACACTAGAAAAACGCATCAAATACACAAAATACTTGATTTCAAGACACCAATTTAAGCCATTTTAAGACGTTCTAAGTGGTATAAAATGCCACTTATCAATAAGCTGGAATATCGATCCGTAAAATGTAGTTTTGTGGGATATCCTAAAGAAACTTTAGGGTATTACTTTTACACCGATCATCGGGTGTTCGTCTCCAGACATGCTACCTTCTTGGAAAAGGAGTTTATCCTTGAAGGAAACAGTGGGAGCAAAATTGAACTTGATGAAGTTCAAGAAGCACAAACTACTACGGATCAAGTGGAAACACCTGTTCTGACTAACAACCTTCTGTGGAACAACCCATTCGTAGGTCAGAGAGAGTGTCTCGCCAACCTGAGAGGTATTATGACCTTGTCATTGAGAATGACAATGAGTTGTCAATCATTGATGAAGACGACCCTAAGACCTATAATGAGGCTATGAGTAGTGTTGACTCAGAGAAATGGCATAGTGCCATGAAATCCAGAATAAAATCTATGTATACGGGATACAAAAGAATGATTAGAGCAGATGGCCAGGTGGAGACCTTTAAGGCCGGGCTTGTGGCAAAAGAATTCAAACAAAGGCAATGGATTGACTTTGATGAAACCTTTTACCTGTAGCCCTGTTATAATCAGTTCGGATTTTGCTTGCGAATGCTGCTTACTACGACTATGAGATCTGGCAAATAGCCAGATGGTTTTCTTTCCAAGAGAAATGAAAACCTAGTGTGTAAGCTGCTGCGAACCATATGTGGTTTAAAGCAAGCTTCTCGTAGATGGAACATCCGTTTTGATGAGACAATCAAAGAGTTTGGTTTTATAAAAAACGTAGATGAACCATATGTCTACAAAAGGGTTAATGGGAGCGCGATAACATTTCTTGTGTTGTATTGAATTAGAGTTGACACACATAACAACATAGAAGACCCACTCACAAAGCTACTTTATGAAAGTCACTTTGATCGTCATAAAGACAAGATGGGTATTAGATACCAGAGTGATTGGCTTTAGTACAAGTAGGAGATTGAAAGGAATATATCCTAAGTCCAATCATATATTAGGATTTAGGAATAACTTTTTATGTAATCTGTTTTGATTTCATTGATATTAATAAAAGACTTGTTTTATTTTTTATTACAGGCTCTATCTATTTAAGTGTTTAAATAAGATATACCATAATTTAGAGTAAAGCTTTTTATGGATTATGATGAGATCATAATAGTGAGACCTAAAAGATGATAACTCTAAACTTAAATAGTTCCTGATCATAGGATTACTAACTGGTAATTAATAATCCGCAAAGATCGGTACATACTATGCTTACTTCATTATGAAGGATGTCTGTTCTCATAGACATTTGTGTGGTGACACTATAGCTAGTATGTAGGTGCTTATTATAGAATAAGTTCACTGAACATGACTCGCACAGCTGAACAACTGATGGAGTTCACTCACGTGTCAGCAGTTGTTCACATAGTGATAGTTGTACAAGTATCCTTAGACTTGAGGTCATCATAGTCATCTTGTGTACACTGAACTATGCTTTGGTTTAGTTCTTAGTCTCCAGGGACAATTATTAGGGCTCTACTGGGTATAGGAATTTGTACACGAAGATAGTGTATGATCAATAAAGGATCTACCCCTTCCAGTGAAGGAAGCGAATGTTCAAGGCTGATCCACTTATTCTAGTTCAGGAATCTCTGGCCAGAGTGAATGAAATTAGAAAGGAGTTTCTAATTTGCATAGAACTAAGCATAGTAAATGGTAAGCAAGTGATTAAATTAGATAGGCTTGACACAAGATCCATGCCTTGTATTTAATCAGGACATTGTAGGGTAGAAGGAGTTTATTGTACGGTAACTATTCACTGAATAGGTTCTTGGTATTCTAAGCAGTGAATTCGTATTATCCGGATAGTCGCGATATGCTGAGAAGTATCCCTCACGATGTAGAATAAATATGATTAATTAATTAATCATATTTAATAAATTAGAGAATTTATATAAATAATGATAAAATAGTTTTATTATTATTTATTTCTACTACCGGCTTAATATTGAACCTACAGGGTCACACCCTAAAAAGAGAATGATTTAATGGTGGAGAAATTAATTAATAATGGCTGATAATTATTTATTTATGAAATAAATAATTAATTGGCAAATTTAATAATTGATTAAATGAGATTTAATTGATTATAAATTAATTAAGAAAAGTTCTTAATATTATTAATTAAGAATTTAATTTTGGAAATTAAATCAAGAGAGAGAATTATTTCTAAAGTGTTTAGAAAAAGGATTAATAATTAAAAGGTGTTTTAGTTATTAATGAGAATAATAAATGGGTTAATAATAATAATAATATTTTATGGGAAAATTTTAGCTAAAAACTTTGCCTATAAATATACTATTATAAACCCTATTTTTATTCTAACCCGAACCCAAAAGTTTTTAGAAAATCTAATTCTCTCCACCTCCTCCTCCTCCTTAACGTCGTTTTCTTGGTGGATACCAGTAGAGTGATTCACGTTTGAGGAGCAGCTGCTAAGGATCTCCGATCGTTGCTTTTGGATCGCTATTAAAGGTTAGTAATCGATTCATATGTTTTAATCACGATTTATATACTTTTATTTGAATTTATATGTGTAAAAGTGTTTTACCATGCCTCCGCTGCGATTAAATCCAACACCTTCTAAGTCAGGAGTTAAGAGTTAGTCTGTTAGATTTAAACCACAAAATCCTTGTTTTTTTCATTGTGGTAGTATATGGCATTCCATTTATACTTGTAAGGAATATCATAGTTTGTACTATGATTATTATCAGATAAAACCTTCTTTGAAGAAAGTTGCTTTAATTCCTTCTAGTGTAAAGTATGATGCAAAGTCTGATACTGTTAATACTAAAATTATTAGCATAAACTCTGATATTAAATCCACTGCAAATGTTAACAAACTTAAAAAGGCCAAAGGATCCAAGCAAGTCTGGGTCCTTAAAACTAACCTTAGTGGTCTTTGTGATTGCAGGGCAACAGGAAGAACATCCTAGTTCTGGACAGTGGATGTTCAGGACATATGACTGGAAATAAAGCCCTGCTATCAGATTTTGTGGAGAAAGCTGGCCCAGAAGTTTCTTATGGAGATGGAAACATTGAAAAAACTCTGGGAAATGGCAAGATCAATCTTGGGAATGTCATCATTGAAAAAGTAGCTCTAGTCTCAAGACTTAAACACAATCTGTTGAGTATAAGTCAAATCTGTGACAGAGGTTATCATGTGGATTTTTTGAAGAACACTGTGAAGTTATAAGAAATTCAACAGGCAAAGTGGTTCTGAAAGGATACAGGCATGGTAACATTTATGAAGCCAGACTTTCAACAAGTACTGATGGTTTTGCAATCTGTCTGTTGAGTAGAGCATCAATTGAAGAAAGCTGGAATTGACACAAGAAACTCTCTCATTTAAATTTCAATAATATAAATGAGCTTGTAAAGAAAGATCTTGTGAGAGGACTGCCAAAAATAGTATTTGCTCCCGATGGCCTTTGTGATTCATGTTAGAAGGCAAAACAAAGAAAATCTTCTTTCAAGAGCAAAACTGAGTCATCAATTTTTGAGCCTTATCACCTACTGCATGTTGATCTATTTGGTCCAGTCAATGTCATGTCTATTGCAAAGAAGAAATATGCTATGGTTATAGTGGATGAGTTCACAAGTGTAACACCCCCAGATCCGGGGTCGGGGATCCGGGTCGTCACGGTCTTTCTTTCCACAATAACACTTCACTTAATTAATAATAAACAACCTTATGCTGTGACCCCACACTAACACACACCACAACCCGTTATAGTCTCAGAGATGAAATTCAAATAAGTACAAGTCTTTGAATCCACAATTTAAAAGTTATTACAACCCAAAACGATTACTTGATAAATTTACAGTTAATTGCCATTATCTGCCACAAGTTATAATTATACATAATTGATTCTCAAAAGTAGATGGTCTGATCTACAATAGATCTACCTCTGCAGCTATAGCAGCTACGACATCATCGGGAAGACGAGGGACGCTTCCCACGCGCTTGCGCTGGGTCTGCTGGAGTCTGGCCATCCTTCCTAACTGTTGTTGTGTGATGAAGAAATAAAGCAAGAGTGAGCCTTACAGCTCGCAAGATAATACATAGTGATAACAATAATATAAGTATCTAAATGGATACTTACTAGAATCTTTATCGTGAGTAAGGTAATTACTTACTGGATATAAGTTTTAAAACAAGGGATGAAGTTACCAAATACTTCACTATACTTATATCATTTATAAAGCTACTTGAACTACCACTGTTCAAAGTATAATAAAATTCACGAGGTCATCCCATAGATGAGACCACAAATAAAACTTGAAAATATTTGATCTTTGAAATATTTTGAAAAGAGATGAAGTTACGAGATACTTCATTCAATGGATACACCAATAAAAATGTTTGACCCTGTCAATGCTTCGGCAACCACCTATTAGTAGCCTTTCGATCGAAATGCTACGGGTAGTGTTGCAGAATTATCCAAATGGATGATGAACTCATTACGGGAGTTTACCGCGCCAGGAAGACCACTTACGATGATCAGTCGTAGTAGTACAACCCCACCATTTTCTACATGTAGAGGAGAACCTGTCGGATTTACTTGTCAACCGAACACTGAACTCCTAAGGAATGGACCGCCTTAGCGGAACTTCCAGGCCATTTGGGCCAATATAATAAGGCTGGGCCGGCGCTACTCGACCACTTACGCCACTCCTAGTTCAGATGAAATCCATGACTCTGAAACGTAAAGCTCGTTTCCCCCTTTCCCCAAGTAGAAACTTGTTGATACGGCTCCACCAAGAAGTCGTATCTAGTTGGAAAGGAAAACTCACCGATATTTCCCAGGCGATGCCTGTTAATGGATTAACTTGTTCCAAGAATTTTACTTCCCGAATATTGGGTAAGTAATCAAAAACTCTTTTACCAAGACAGCAACCTTGTTGCGAATATAAAACACACCACCGAGCCGGATCCCCCATGTTTTGAGCGAGTATTTAAATCCCCTTTTTAAAAGGAAGATCTTAAATATAAAAATAGTTTTGGGATCCGCTCTAACTTTTGAAAATCATTTTAAAGACTCGAAAACACTTTAAAGAGTGTTTGGAGTAAAACTGATTTAATGAAGTAAATCAGTCCCCAGAATATTTAGAAAATGACTGAATATTAATATTTAAATAATATTCCCATAAAGAATAATCTTTATAAAAATAATTGAAGTAGAAGTATTAAAACTTATACTTGAAACGAGTACTAAATAATCAAAGATATACTTATATGAAAGTATTATCTTTAGTTGAATAATCGGAAATAAGTTTGATTATTGACACCTTATTCTTTAATAAAATAAAGAATATACCTCAGCAAATACTCGGAGTCATAGATCCTCAAATGAATATTCAAATAATATTCAATAAATAAAATAAGCTGAGTAATAAGCCCTCAAATGAATATTCGAAATAATATTCATTAAATAATAAGCCGAGTCATAATACCTCGAATGAATATTATAAATAATATTCATTAAATAAAATAAAGGAGTCATACATCCTCAAATGAATATCCAAGTAATATTCAATAAATAATATAAAGGAGTCATAAGTCCTCGAATGAATATTCAAGATAATATTCATTAATAAAATAAAGTTATCGAATAAACCTTATTCGATTAATAGTTTGGAAACTATAACCATATATATATATATATATATATCCATATCCATATATACAAAATTACTCGGGATCCTCGACTCCCGGTTTTAGAAAATATTTTCACCTTTGGGTCCCTATACTAAGGGTATATGCAAGTTACCGCTATCCTCTAGCATAGGTATTATCAACTGAACCAACAGATATATATTCCAAGAATATGAAACAGGCATGCATATATACCATATCACATGCTACAATATATCGCATCATTTGCTAATTATCCAACATGCATCTATCGCAAGATAATGCAAATACATATATTCATCACAACAACAGTATAACGGATAGAATACTTGCCTGAGCGACTTGGGGGTGAGAAAGGCTCGGGACGAGTCTGATAACCTATAAACAACAAGTAAGTTGGAATTAAACCAAAATCACTTGTAAATCTATACTTTAACTAACTTAGACTCTAACGCTTGTTTTGCGCTCACTGATTTGCTTAAGTCACTCGGGTACCCTCGGCTCCACCATTTTTAATAATTTAACCTTTACGAGTTTTAAAGTGATTCCTTCGCGAATGTCTTACCAACTGCCTAACACACTTACCATAAATGTTTCATACATTAATTAACCCTTTTTGGTCTTTAACCTACATTTCAAAGTAAGGCGAGGGAAAAAGTTTCGTTCGCGAAACGCCGTTACATGAAACGGTCGTTTCTCCTAAACCGTGCATCGGAATCGAACGAACTACATATCAAAACGAAGCTCGTAACATGAGCTATCTAAACATGGCAGTGGTCATAATCTAGCAGGGGGTTATCGGGTCCTAATGCTATGCACAAAAACAGTCCAAAGAAAATCGGACGTTACGACGGCTATGTTTACGCGATTTCCCAATTTTAACCATTCAACACCAACCACAAACCAACCTCAAATCCAACATACAACCAACATCCATCCTCATCACATCATAACAACCCCAACCAATTCAATTTAATCATTCATACTTATGCCTAAACTTAACTTTAATCATACTTAAGTTCCTTTAAATCAAAACCACAACAATTACCATTCCATTTTACTACCATTCCAAATCCCAAACTCTAAATCATAACAACAAGCTACAATATCAACCCACTAATCAAAATCATCTTATAATATATAGGAATCTAGGGTTTGGAGATGGTATACCTTCCTTGAAGTGGTGGGTGGAGCTAGGAAGCCTTAAGAAGCTTTGAGAAGTCTTAAGAATGCTTGGATCTTCAAGAAAACAAGAAAAAGTTCAAGTTAAAACTTGAAAACACTATTCATTGTCTTCTTCTTTGATTAAATGAAGAAGATTGAGAAGGAATTAATGGCTTAAACTCATGATATAGTCCTAACTAAGCATGAAGATGATTAGGGAATTATCTTACCAATTTAGGAAGCTTGGATCTTGGATTTTGAATTTCTCTTGCCTTTTGAATAGTGAAAAGCCGTGAGCAATGAAGAACAAAGCCTTGGTTGCTTTTGATTTTTGATGAAAATGATTTTACTTGGCTTGGTTGATTGGTTTTTGTGCTTGCTTTAGTCAATTACCTTCTTGCCCTTGGATTTGTGTGGTTACAAAGCCACCACACCTCCTTCCTTCCCATGTCATGCTTATGTCATCCTCATGATGTCATCCTCACTTCCTTGTCCTCTTTCTATTGGTTGGATGACATCATTCCCACTAATCCCTTTGATTAACTTCCTAATCGTTTGCCTAATGACCGCTGATCTGTTATACGGTTCGCTTAACTTTCGTTCTCGTTTATCGTTTGAAGGATCATACCCGGGATCTTATTACTTAGGTTCCCTTAACCTTTCTCAATACATTATATTCCTTTTTATGATCCTCTATTATAATCCTTTAATTTAAATCCTTTTTATCCTGTTACCTTATACTCAATTCTCTCCGTATCTTGTGGATTTCCGGGAAAAACCAAAGTGTTCGGAATTGGATTCTGACGATCTTTACATACACTTATATACTTCATAGAGTACTAATAATATCCCATAAGATCAATAACAGAACCCCTACATAGCGTGGCATGAAAAGTTTTCTCGTTCAGCAAAAACACTATTCATAAGGGTTTCAAAATTTCTCAAAAATTGGGGTTATTACAACAAGGTACACTTGGGTGTACTTCTTGCACAAGAAGACTGAAACTGCATCTAACCTAACTGATTATGTCAGACAGTTGGATAAATTGATCAAAGATTCTGTTAAAATCATAAGGAGTGATAATGGCACTGAGTTCAAGAATTCAATCATGGAAGAGTTCTGAAAAGATCATGGAATCAAACATGAATTTTCTGCACCTGGAACTCCGTAGCAAAATGGAGTTGTAGGAAAAAAGAACAGGACTCTCATTGAAGCTGCAAGAACAATGCTTGATGAAGCAAAGCTACCAACCTATTTTTGGGCTGAAGCTGTGCAGACTGCTTGTTTTACACAAAATGCTACACTTATAAACAAACATGAAAAATACCATATGAGATGGTGAAGAAGAAGAAGCCAAATCTGAAATACTTTCATGTATTTGGTTGCAAGTGTTTTATTCTTAAGACTCATCATGAACAGTTGTCAAAATTTGATATAAAAGCTGATGAAGGAATTTTTGTTGGATATCCTTTTTCCACAAAAGCCTTCAGAGTCTATAATTTGATAACAAGAGTTGTCATGGAATCTATCAACGTATCTTTTGATGATAAGAAGATTACTGGACATGAAGATTTCGATGATCATGATCAGTTGAGATTTGAGAATGAAGATTTAAATTCTGATTTTGGAAATTCTGATGACTTAAATCCTGATCCTGTAAGTTCTGATGGATTATGTTCTGATGTCGTTAAAACTGTGGTAATAACTCCAAAGAAAAATGCACCTGTCCAGGGGGAGCAAGCTGAAGAACCTACCACATCTCAAGACTCTCGAGAAGCATCAGAACCTGTCACTGGCTCTTCAAGTTCTGATTCATCTAGTTCTGATGAGCCAAATTCTGATAATTCTGGAAGCTCTGATTCTTCAACTCCTGAAAAATCAAATTCAATTCCTGAAGTCTCAGAGAGCATAACTACAGGGGAGCATCAGAAAATGCCGATGGAGACGGCATGGATCATGGGGGAGGATCCAGTTCTAGAGATCAATTTCCATCTGCAAGGAAATGGACTAAAGCACATACACCTGATCTAATCATTGGAGATCCTGATGCAGGTGTCAGAACTAGAACTGCAACTTCAAATGAATGTCTCTATCATTCTTTTCTATCTTAGACTGAACCAAAGAAAGTGGAAGAAGATCTTCAAGATGCTGATTGGGTGTAAGCCATGCAGGAAGAGTTAAATGAATTTGAAAGAAATAAGTCTGGACCCTAGTGCCAAGACCAAAGAACATATTAGTTGTTGGTACAAAATGGGTGTTCAGAAACAAAACTGACAGTGATGGAATAATTACAAGGAATAAAGCAAGACTGGTTGCTAAAGGCTACTCTCAACATGAGGGTATGATTATGATGAAAACATTTGCACCAGTTGCTAGATTAGAAGCCATTAGGATCTTTTTGGATTATGCTGCTCACAAGAAGTTTAAAGTCTTTCAAATGGATGTAAAAAGTGCTTTTCTCAATGGAGAATTGGATGAATAGGTATATATTGAACAACCTCCAGGCTTTGTAGATCCTAAATTTCCCAATCATGTCTACAGGCTTGATAAAGCACTTTATGGCCTTAAGCAATCTCCAAGAGCATGGTATGAGACTTTAGCTCAATTCCTTCTGGAAAGTAGATTTCACAGAGGCACAATTGACAAGACTTTATTCTACCTCAACCATGGAAATGACCTTACTTTTGGTACAGATATATATGTTGATGATATCATATTTAGTTCTACTAATTCTAAACTGTGTGAGAAATTTGCAAAGCTAATGCAGTCAAGATATCAAATGAGTATAATGGGAGAACTCATCTATTTTCTGGGCCTTCAAGTCAAGCAAACTGTAGAATGCACTTTTATCTGTCAATCCAAGTATACTAGAAATTTACTGTAGAAATTTGGAATGCAAGACTGTTCAACTGCATCCACTCCCATGGCCACTACAACCAAGTTAGATAAGGATACTGGTAAATCAGTAGATATTACTAACTACAAAGGTATAATTGGCTCCTTACTCTATCTAACTACAAGTAGACCTGATATCATGTATGCTACTTGTCTTTGTGCAAGATTTCAGGCTGATCCAAGAGAACCTCATTTATTAGCTGTGAAAAGAATTTTCAAGTACCTTAAGGGTACAGCTGATCTAGGATTGTGGTATCCCAGGGAATCAGATTTTAAGCTATTTGGTTACTCATATGCAGATTTTGTAGGATGCAAAATAGACAGGAAAAGCACTAGTGGAAGCTACCAATTTCTTGGAGGCAGATTGGTTTCTTGGTTTAGCAAGAAACAAAAGTCAATTTCCACATCAACTGCAGAAGCATAATATATTGCTGCAGGAAGCTGTTGTGCACAGATTCTTTGGATGAAGAATCAGTTACTGGATTATGGGTTAGAATTTTCTAAAATCCCTATTTACTGTGATAATCAAAGTGCTATTGCTATGAGAGGTAATCCAGTTCAACACTCCATGACAAAGCATATCAATATTAGGTACCATTTCATAAGGGAACATGTGGATGAAGGTACAGTGGAATTGCATTTTGTTCCAACAGATCAACAGCTAGCAGATATCTTCACAAAACCACTATGTGAAGCTACTTTTATAAGATTGGTATATGAACTTGGAATGGTTTCAGGTTCTTTCTCTAAATCTGCTTAGTTTTTGTTCTTATGCAACAAACTTTATGATCAGTGTTTACAGATTGTATTATCTATATGTAATCTGTGCTTAATTTGAAACTTCATTAAATGCTGATTATTATCTGATGTGGATTATATACTCTGATAAGTGTTTTGAATGTTCTGTGGCTATTCAATCCAATGAGGATAACTGTGCTAGATGCTGACCTAGTAGTCTTTAATATACTAGAAATCCCATATTTGATATAGTTATTTTATGTGGAAACTCATTAACACAAGCAGATTCTGATATTTGAGCTTAGTCAAGTTTACTTTGTGTATCTTATTACTAAGTCACAAACTAGATTCTTATTTTCTTATCTGTCAAATTATGTTGTCAGTAAATCTTGAGAATGAACTAAGTGCTGATAAGCCTCACTTATCAAAAGAAAAGAAAAGAAAAAAATAAAAGTCAGGTACTCCTTTTAGATCTAGAGTAAAAATGTGCATTGCTGGTATTAAGTAATATGCATTAGAAAAGCAAAAAATTTCTTAGTGACTTTTCACACTCTATGATTACTGGAGAAATACCTCTGATTACAGCATAAATTATGATAAGCAGTCGTGACTCACTTACACTGAGAAGCCATTGTAAAAAACAATTCAAAAGATGCATAAAATGAGCACAAACAGTTGAGGTGGACTCATGCATAAATTTTGTTCTATAGTAGACATCATGACTGATGACAGATTTTAAGCATTTTTCTTAGTTATGCCTTATTTCTAAGATGTACTGAAGTTGATCAGACTTTAATCTTTATCTGAATTTTGTTGAGTGCACACACTTTCACTCCATATGAATGATGAAAATTTACTGTGGTGATTAAGTTGTTTTTGACAAACAGTTAAGTGTCATTTGCATAATTTCTGAGGACAAGTTCTGATGGAAGTTCTGATGATTAAACTCTGAAGAAAACAAGTCCAGTATTTGTATGAAAAATCACAGAAAAAGATATTCACTTTTTGAGTACAGAAGCCATGTTCTGATGACTGTTAAAATCTGATATAAATTAAGTTCTGATATTAAATCCTGATGGAATCTTTGATGCTTACGTGGCATTTTCTTTACTTGACTTATTTGTTGTAAAAATTTGAAACAGTCATATTTACATCAGAATAAATTTGGGTGAGAAAAAAATAGTCATAATCATTATGGGTTAGTGGTTAAACGTGTATGTCTTGAAAAACTGCATGTACACAGTAATTGTTAATTATTTCCAGTTCCCATTAACTCTTGCTTTAGATCTTTTACTGATTGTTATTATTACACATCAGTCTAGGGAGTCGAGGGATCATTATTTTTACTTGTAATTGTTAACCAGTCCTCGCGTCCCTTGGTATTCTATTGGTTATTTAAACCGACTATTCATTCCAGCCAAAATATCTTTCATTTTCTCACGAACCTCACTCTCTTTTTATTCTCATCAACAAAATGGTTCGTTTCAACTTGTTCCTGAACTATGAAAACTTTCAACATCGAGTTGAGTTGTGATGATTGGCAACAGGAGTGGCATGTCACCGCCATTCATGAAGAGCTCTGGAACTCAGTTCCACAAGAGGTTCACACAGACCTCTTGTTCTTTTTATGGAATACCACCTCCATCTTGATCGGTTGGAAGAGGAAAGGAGAGAAGCTCTCCGTCAGCAAGAACGGATCATCCGTCTTGCAGTGCTCTTCGTCAGCAGCAGAAGGAGCTAGTCGATAGGTTTTCTTAGACTAGGACTAAGGTTGTTGATGTTAAGAATCTTAGAATAGGACTATCTTGTAATTTTTTGCATGTAATTGATAAATTTCATGAAATGTACTCATCTGATATATTAATGAAATTCCTTTAAATTGCAAGATCTGGTCTTGTTTCTCAAATATGTGACTGTGCATGTTTTAATTGCAATTTGTTAATCTTTACTTCATCAATTTTTAACTTTATCCTGTGATGAATGTTTTGATTCAATAATGGTCAATATAAATTTTGATGATTTGAGAAATAATTGAAGCACGAGTTCATGCATCTGAACCTGGATAGTTGAAGCTGAGAATGTTACTTCTCAGAAAGAGAAAGCAGCTCAAAGTTTGATACTTTGAAAAGGAAATCTGTAAATTCTGATGCTGCTGAAGCAACTCCTTCATTGACAAGGAGATTGAAGAAAATGAAGGCAAGGAGGTATTTGGCTAAGGCTATATCAGAAGATACTGAAGAAGCTGAGGAAGGGATCAGGAATCTCTGATAAGAACCAATTATCATTGAAGCCCTTCCAGCTCAAGCCAAAGACACTGCTAATGACAATTGTTACCCCTCTGTCTCTCCTATTAAAGCTACAGATGATGCTAAAGAACAAACTGATAATTCTGAAATAGATATTCATAATTTGAATATACCTAAAGTTCTTTATCTGGAAGCTCCATCTACATCAAAGACACCAGCTCTGGAGATAAATTCTGCTGATCAGAATTTAGATGATGTTATTCCTGAATCTCAGTTGCTTCATACACTGTTGAGCTATCAGAACAGAATGAGTCTTCCTCAAGTTCTGATGACAGTGTTTCTGTTGAGACTAGTACCTACTCTGGGCAAGGAAGAATTGGTGAAAAATTTGTTGAAAAGGAAGCACCTATTCCTTGGGAGGATACTCACAGAGGTGTTGAGTGGACCAAGAAGTGGAATGAATCAGATTTTATTCCATGTTCTAAAATTCTGACAGAGCATATTGAAAAGCTGATGAGTTGCTTACAAATGCTGATTTCAAGACACAACTCAAGATCACAGCTCTGTCTACAAAACATCTTCAAGGTCTACATACTTCTACTCATGAAAAGGTTGACACTCAGGGAACAAGCTGATAAGTTAATCTACAGATCAAGCTTGACAAGAACATGTATATCAGACCTATTTCTGAAAAAGTTATAGCCATTGAGAAAACTCAAGAGAAGCAACAGGCCCAAATTGCTGAGGTTCTGGCTAATCAAGCTTCTCAGAAAGCTCAATTGGATGAAATCCAATCTTCAGTTGAACTTCTTCTTTCTCTCTTACTTCCTGATGATGCCAAAAAGGGGGAGAAGGTAGTTAAGTCCAAATGCTCACCTACTCAAGAACTGAAGAAAAAGGATGATAAAGGTGATGACCAGGGAAACTCTGAAAAGAGCAGAGGTCAAAGAAAAGTTCAAGGAAAATCTTCTATTCAGAACAAGTCAAGTTCTGATGTGTGAATGCTCAAAGATTGAAGTCAAGTGGTGATAAGCAAAGTCTGATGTCAAGTTCTGATATTCTGATTCAGTCAGGATTGAAGACTCTCAGAAGTTCTTACAAACTATGAAGTTAAAGGGGAAGCAGACTACTGTTTATTACAAGATCCTAAAATCCAGACACTTGATGAGGAGATAGCAAGAAGATTATTTCTGAAACACAATCCAGGAATGGATTTAGAAACTCTCAAGGAGGAAGAAGCTAGATTTGCTGCTGAGAAGACAAATCCTAAGTCTAAATCTGATGCAAAGAAACCTCAAGGCCTAAGGAAAAAGGCATTGTGATCAAGGAAAAGTAATTCTGAAACTTCAAAGTTGAAGACTATCACAGACTGAATGATCCCAAAGACAAAGGGAAAGGAAAAATTTATGAACAACCAAGTCACTGGACTTGAAAACTTCTCAAGATCTGATGAAACCAGTGTGTAAAATGGTTCAAGTAACTGATGATAATCTTGTTGAAGATGAAACTGTTCAAATTCTGAAAAGAAGAAAGATAATTGAAGATTCTAAAACAACCTATGACACTGCTCAAGTTGTTGTTAGATAAAGGACAGGAAGGTACAGAAGAAACAACAAATTCTGATCAAGCTATCAAGACATCAACTACTGACAATGCTCAAGTTGATTTGGATAAAATGACAATTGCTGATAAGAAGAAGCTGTTATGGAAGAAAGCTACTCCAGTTGAACCAAAATCCAATCTCATGATTAATCAACTTGCTACATTTGGGTTGAAAGCCAAGCAACCTAGAGATAGAGCTGGATTAGGTTCTGATGAAGAGAAGATTCAAACAGGAGTAAGGTTACTCTAAGAGATCCTTTCATATTGACAGACAAACCATATGAACAAATCAAACAAAGGCACCTTGAAAGGTGTTGTCTGCTCAAGTTGTGATAGATGCTCATGACAAAGAGAATCTAAAAGAAAAATTGATCTTATTTCTCAATGATGGAAGGACTTATAGATTAGTTGATACTGATGTACTAAAGAAGTCTTTCAGAGAACTTCAACATATTCACTATCTTTTGGAAGTAAAATATGATGTTACAAGAAGATGGTCAGAATACATTTTGAAGGCTATAAGAGATCTATTCAAAATCTCTGGTACAAAGACTTATCATTACAGTCCAATGATTACTGAAGGTGATGGAAGAGAGATTCATATGCTGAAGAATTCTGCTAAGGTGGAAGTTATTCTGAAAGGAAGATGCTAATGTTATAATGAAAACTCTTCACATCCTAAAGTTATCAGACTTGGTGATGGACTTGAAAGAACATCCATTCAAGCTCTCAGAACAGCCATTTATCAAATTGGTGATAGTAAAGAAGAAGAACTGATGCAGTCAAAGCACAGTTAGCTGAAGTTCTGAAAAACTGAAGATAATCTGATAAATGATTTTGTTAAGAATCATTATGGATTCAGATTGATTCAGTGATGTTGGTAAAGCTGGATGTTTTGTAAGTTGTAATTAATAGTCTTATTAAACTCTTATTGTATTTGAACTTAAATATTTTTGACATCATCAAATCTATTAACTTGTACATTCTTGCATAATTTACAAGTTGGGGGAGATTGTTGGATATATTTGAGATGTCATGTCTAATATGTTTCATGTTTAGTTTTCAGATCTTAACTAACATGAAATATCAGTTCTTACTGGAATCAGGACTTACTGGAAGTCAGGACTTAAGGATATCAGGACTTAGATTATCAGAAGATAACATCAGAAGATGGATATCAGAACTTAAGTACTGGAGGAGTAACAGTTAAGGAAGGAAGCTGATTTACATGAAAGAAGATCGAGACTAATACAAGAAGAAGATATGCATGGAAAGAGTTAGAGGACTAGAAAATTATATAAGATATCTGGTTGATATATTTTAGGAGACAGAATTATATTCCATATCAACTAGAAGTTATCTTGTAACTGTGTGTCTATATAAACACAGACATAGGTTTACTCTATAAGAGTTAATCATCGAGAAGATCATATATTGTAACCTAGCAGCTCTCGTGATATTTGTTCATCACTGAGAGAGAACAGTTCCATTATAACAGAGTTTATTATATCGAATACATCTGTTTTCTGTTACTTGTGCTTTAAATCGATTTGATTGTATTCTACACTGTATTCAACCCCCTTCTACAGTGTTGTGTGACCTAACAAACAGTTTCTAGTTCTGAAAATTATCTTGATATGTCCATAGGTTAAATCTTCAATTGATAATACCCAAATCTTAAATCAATCTTAGAAAATACTTTGCTTCTTCTGTTTGATCAAACAAATTATTAGTTCGTGATAACAAATACTTACTCTTGATAGTAAACTTGTTGAGGTTTCACTAGTCGACACATAATTTCCTACTTCCATCTTTATTATTAGCAAATAATACTGGTGCACCTTATGGGGTACACTGGGCCTAATCGCTTTTTCTTCTAACATCCCTTGCCTCTGCTTTGCTAACTTCCTCATTTTAACTGGTGCCATTTTGTGTCAGTCCTTGTTCAATGGCTTCGTCTCAGGTGCTAAGTTAATCGCGAACTTCATTTCTCTATCTGGAGGAAATGTTGATAACTCATCTGGAAACATATCTTTAAACTCCTTAATTGCTATAAGATCTTCAAATTTTGTTTGCTTCTGACTTTTAGTTATCACATAATCACCATAATGCTCACATCTTGATCACCGTAATCATCGTTAATAAATTATTTACCCTCCTTCTTCCTTTATACCTCATCATATTCTTAGTTAATGTCTTCAGAATTATTTTCATCAAGACAATCTATCTGGGCATCACACTTAAGTAGTTAGTCCATTTCTTAGAATAATGTCAAATCCTATTATCTTAAATTATATCGATTCTTCACAACTTATTGCCAGAAATCTCAATTCCACCATCGGTACTTACTTATTTAACAATTACCCGTTCTTGATTTGCTAGCCATTTAGTCGTAATCTTATCAATCCAACAGGGTAGTTCCTCTTATCAACAAAACCTTGAATGATAAACGATCAAGTTGCTTCCACATCTTTCACTACGTTAACACATAAAATATCCATACTAACCATTCACGTCATCACATTCGTATTCTAAATAAATATTTTTCAGACAACTCGTAAACTCTCGTTCTTGGAGACATATTCCTTATTGGAGTAGATTCCCTCGACTCCTAGTGCATCCCTGACTGGGCTAGTGATTTGCAATTCTCGCCATATGCCCTTGTCTTCTTTCCATGCGTGAGAGGTAGATGGAAGTTTGCCCGCTTAGTTCATAATACGTTGATTTTTGTTTGAAAAACTCTTGCAAAGAACGACAGTACGACGAAACAATTAGAAGGATTCACAATTTAATAAACTTAGAGTTGAATAGAAAGAAGAAGTAAGGATTTGAATATGAACGAGACAACCACATTGGTACTTAAGATGGTCAGTCTTTCGTACCATATGGCATACAGCATATGATTAGGTGGCGTCCCACCCGATTCTTTGTCATTCCGACAAAGCATCTCATAAACACTGTTTGTCCCAATCAGAAAACAAAACTTAAGGGAAAAAAAATTTGAAAGGAATGTAATATCCTCCTTTTTATATGATCGCAAAGAGTTTATTAAGAAAAGAGGTTCATACATATGTAGGAATCAAAAAGGAATATACGGGTAATATTGGAGACAAGAATGATACCATTGGTCACCATCCACATTTCACTTCACTAGTACAAAAATAGTCATACGCGTCTGTTAAAAGAGGTTATTTAAGTTTGTTCTCAACAAACGCGTATGGAGGAATCGCATCAGGTAGAGAGTATGTGGCCATTGGACAACAACAGCATATTTTATTGTGTCTATTCCTGAAAGATGCATAAAATATCAAACAGACATATAAAGTGTAAACTTTTGTGTCTGCTACTTTTAACAGACACTAAAAATTTTCTACATCTGCCAATAACAGATGTATAAAGCCCAAAACAGACGCAATATGTTCCCTTCATATGTCTGTTCGTTCCCTTTATATTTCTGTTCTACGAGAACATACACAAAAGGTTTCTTTCTATAAAAAAATATTTTCAGCTAGCCTTTAAACGCAAAAATACATTCTATTTTTTTGGTCATAAAATGCAAATCAATATACATCTCAATCCCAACAATACAAAAGTACTAACTTGGAAAACTAAC
>NW_027419022.1:0-48665 GCF_009905375.1 Apium graveolens
GGATAATTATGATCTTGAAGACACATCTCTAGTTGAGATATACGAATTCTGAAAACTAATGAACTGGAGATGGAGTAGAAAAGTAAGACGAAATGGGACAAGACATGTTTCTCTCAGGGTAGAGGAAAAACAAGAGAGAAATTTGCAAGAAATAACCATTTCAAAATGAAAGGCCATGATTGTATAGTCTGACACTAAGTCTCAAATACTCATGATGACTTACAAAATTATTCAGGAACTGAAATTGATCATGGTAATTATGAAGATATCCTACAAATTGATGCTCTTTTAGTTAAAAAGTTTAGAAATACGGGCTATATAGACTTCTAAAAAAATGCTTTTGAAAAAAAGGCTCTAGTCCCTCAAACATTACCCTAATAAGAGGAATTAAAGGAAGAATGATCCCAAGGAGTCAAGGTATGGGAAAATTACAAGTCGAAGATCAAGTGCTATAATTGTGATGAAGTCTAACACTTTGCTGCTCATTCAGAAAGCCAAACGTTGAGAAGAAGCAAGTCTTGATCAGCAAGAAGAAGAATTGAAGCAAGTTTTGACCAGAAGAACAATTGGGATGATACATTACAAGAGTACAAACTATGCTCACAAAAATTGCATAATGATGTGTATTTCTAACAAAGTAAATTTTATTATATATGATTTAACTTTTTTCTATTATAAAGGGTTTTTCTTAATTTTAGGTAAAAGTTACAAAATAAATTAATGGAGATTAAATAATTTAAATATGTATATTTTATTTTGTTGAATGATATTATCTTGTTAAACTAAGACTGTTGAACAATCAACTTTTGGAAATTTATATGAATTATTCATAATAAAGTCAATATTTATTTAAATTGAAATGATATGAATAGTGTAAATTAGTTTTTATGATTTTCTTGCTAAAAAATATGTTAAACACATTATTGAGACGTCATTTTAATGATAAAATAAAGAACATGAACTCATAAATTGTTATGATAAAAACAAACACATTATTCTCAAATCCACTTACTCAAATTTACAAGGAAAATACAATATTGTAAAAAATAAAACTTAAATAATCATCAAAACATATTTAGGATTGCAAAATAAATTGAACAAATTAAATACTTAATCATGAATTATAAAGTAACTTATATAAAATATGTAAATGTCAAGATTAATGAATATTGATATGTCTTTTCTAAAAAAATACACAATATTAATAATGAATAAGAAAATATGTAATACTGAATATGAAAAAAAAAATATTTTATCTTTATCGCCTCCCAACAACACGTAGTATTTTACAAAAAATATAAGTTTAAACAATTCGATAAAAACAATGAACAATTATCGAGGATCCAATTTAAAGTCCAATTATATAACAACTAAATCGACTAATTATTATTGAATCAATATTTGTAAATAAGGTACTTAATATTGATAAATGATATAAAAATATATATTTAGAGTTAAATATAAACCATAAAAAATTTGAAAAACTGGTCTGATTCGATCTTAAGAAAGTCATATTTAAAAAGGCTAGAAGCTGTCTCAGCATATATTTTATTATAAATTTTGCTTCTCTCCTAAAGAGAAAAAACTTGGATTAACTCAAATTCGGAATTTTAAAAATATCGAAATAATTGTTTTGATAGTTTTATTTTTCATCCAATTTTTTACACTAAAATATTTTGGGATAAAATTCTAAATCGGATAAAATTCTACACATCTTTAATATATTTAAAAAATTAAACAAATGTACATTATTTTTCGAAGAAACGAAAAGTAATAAAATTAAGTTTTTTACATATATCTAATTCGGACCTGCCGTAATTTGCGCCATTCTTGGGCCTCAAAATTTTGTATAAAATCCAGATTCATTATTTTTTTAGAAAAATTGATTTGATCCAAATTCTAAATATTTAAATTAATTACGCCACCCTTAACACAATTTAATTTATCTTTATATATTGATATGTCTTTTCTAAAAAATACACTACATTAATAAATGAATAAGAAAATATGTTATATACTGAATATGAAAAAAAATTATTTTATCTTTATCGCCTCCCAACAACACCTAGTATTTTACAAAAAATATAAATTTAAACAATTCAATAAAAACAATGAACAATTATCGAGGATCCAATTTAAAGTCCAATTATATAACTAAAAGGACTAATTATTATTGAATCAATATTTGTAAATAAGGTACTTAATATTGATAAATGATATATAAAAACACGTTATATTTAGTATTAAATATAAACCATAAAAAATTTGAAAAACTCATCTGATTCGATCTTAAGAAAGTCATATTTAAAAAGGCCCGAAGCTGCATGAACATATATTTTATTATAAAAATTTGATTCTCTCCAAAAGAGAAAAAACTTGGATTTATTCAAATTCAAAATTTTAAAAATATAGAAATAATTTTTTTGATAGTTTTATTTTTCATCCAATTTTTTATACTAAAATATTTTGGGATAAAATTCTAAATCGGAAAAAATTCTACACATCTTTAATATATTTAAAGAAAATTTAACAAATGTACATTATTTTTCGAAGAAATAAAAGTAATAAAATTAAGTTTTTTACATATATCTAATTCGGAAGTGCTGTAATTTGCGCCATTCTTCGGCCTCAAAATTTTGTATAAAATCCAAATTCATTATTTTTTTAGAAAAATTGATTTGATCCAAATTCTAAATATGTAAATTAATTAAGCCACCCTTAACACTATTTAATTATCTATATTTAAATTATTAAATATTTATCTTTTATGTTGAAATGAACATTTATCATTTTTAGTTGAAATAAATTAGTCAATTTAATTATAATTATTATGTTCCCACAGTGGCTTATTGGCTTTGTATTCTACCAAAATTTTATTTTTGTTTGCTAATAGAACCTATAATATTTCTCACTTTGTAAGTAAAGAGTTATTATTGGTATTTAAGCAAGAAAAATAACTTCTAATTGGATTTATTCTTGTACCTAGATAATCCATAAAGAAACTAACAATTCATGTTTTTAATAGAATTAGTCACACCAAAATTCAAGACTTGTTCCACTAAAATCAAGTCCTAACAACACTTTAAATACTCATTTAAATTTGATAAAATTTACATAAAAATAAGTCAACAAAGAAACATGCAAATCAATGCAAGAAGCAGTGTTTAAGATATAGTAAGTCTAGTGTAGACCACCCACATGGAACATGTTTTTTACATAGTATTTAGCATAAAATGATTTAGAAATAGTAATAGTTGTTGTAATCACTATTGGGGTATTCAAAGGATGGAATCATTGGCATGTTGTTCTCCATGTATGCAGAAGCAGCAGCAACCCCACTTCCAAGTTGTACCAAGTAACCAACATCCTTAAGAATCATCTCCATACCAGTAAGACAGCCTATCACTTGCAACTACAAAAAATACCCGTAAGTTTATAGTAAAATATTTGTAAATATTTCATTGTTTTTCGAAATGGCTAGTAAGAGGTAAATAGAGAGAAAATATTTATAACTTGTCTCGTTTATGAGTGATTGTATGGTCTTAGCAAAAGGAAGTAGGATACAAGGTTATGGCTCATATTATGAATTTGACATAGTTTTGTTAAAGATTATCAAAGAGAATTGAGCAACTAATATTTTACTATTAATCTTGTCTCTGGTCATATGTAGAGGCAACAAAATCTATAACGTTGAATATAAGAAATGACAATATACCTCATTTAGATTTCTCACATGATCTATCCTCGAATCCTTTCATGCTACTTTATTAAGTCAAGCCATAAGATCAGTTGTATCATTCTATGCCCTTCTAATAACTTCTCAACTATCAATGTACGCACGTACCATAACCGCAGTAACAATATGACTAATATGACTAAACTGTTCATCTTTCTCACTGCAGTTTTTCAGCCCTCAGGCCTCCACAACAAACTTGTGATATGAACATATAGTCACACAATATCCAAAAATGTAAAACAGAGATGAGCACAGAATAATCCGATTCTTAAAATTCTGTAAGCAATTAGATGATGAAATAAAAATCGACTACAATTAAAATTATTGCACTTGTAATTCTTAAATCATCTATAAACTGAACTAGTTTGTAATATTTACATTGTATCTACAAATAATGGTTTCAACATGTTTCTACTTTCTATGCATCTCACAAAGAATACATAATCAAACAAAAAATATTTTGAGTGTTTTGCTTAAGCTGCATATAAGAATAAAGCATTGAACTTGTTGTTGTTGCAAGGGGAGTGTGCCTTGCTATCAGGTTATCAAGTCTTTCCTCAAATATTAGATGAAGTGATGCCTGAGACCAGATAAAAGTTTGAATGGAACGAGTACAAAATCTCGTGTTCAATTTGTTTCACCTTTTTGGCTCTCATTACATAAGCAACTCATGACTTCTTGTTTATATATAAAAATAATATAAGACTCTATTTTAGGAGGGTTAGGAGGGTCAGATACATTTCAACATATAAAGTGAATTCAATAAATATTGTAGTTTGTAGAATTAAGAATATATGTATCACATTTTGTGTAATACAACTTATGTATTATAGCCACTATCACCATATTGTCGCTTCTGAATTTTTTGCACCATAAAATTATATAATAACGCTATTGTAATCTCGTTAGTAAATATATAAAACACTTTCCAAGATAATTCAAACGTTAATAACTTTCCGTCTTTTCAAGAACCAACTTTGTCAATCAATATCACCAATACCAAGAAAATGCTTGATGTACCAATGGATCATCCTTCTTTGGAGCAGGACCTTGACGCTTACTGATCTATAATGATATGGCTAAATGGTAATGTTTTCTCCAAAAACTTTATCAAAATATCCCCAATTATTAAGTTCCTCTATAAGAGAATGGTAATGTGTGATGATAGTGAGTAATGGTATTTGATTTCTTAAACCTTAAATCTAATAAACATGGTTAACAATATGGAAATTAAAATTAATCTAATTTAAAATAAATAAGAAAATAGTAGAGATGATAGATTACATTACAATCTTCCTGGTATTCTGGTGGATTATAGAGTGTTGTATACATGTATGTCTGAATACATGGACGCTCTAATTTTTTATAATGTAGTACTTTGCAATGGAGAAATTTGATCAAAATTAAAGAGTGGTTATATAATTAGAGAGACACATTGTGTTCAATTTAGTTTTACTTATACATATTTCTCAACAAATCAATTCTATGTTAAAATCCTTTTTATCTATATAATTAACAAATTGAGTTCTCGTGTCGGATACTTGAATCTGGTACATGGTAAAAAGGAGAAAATAAAGTGTACCAAAGTTTTTTAAGTTGTAAAAGAGAAGTTTAATCGTTATATCAATAAATCCTCCATTCCAACCTATCTTATGCCTTAAAATATCAATTTCTTAACCCAGCCACAGCCCTTTTTTCCCTTGTGACTTCAAATGCAATCATTGTATTATGAGCTTATAGCCTCCCTTCATTAAAAGTGCTCTAGTTGTTAGACACTGTCTATATTAAACATAGTTTGAACTTATTCACCACCACCTTCGACAGTATGCGCATCAAAACATTATAAAAATAGATAGGGCGAAGATCTGCCATATGTTTTAGTTCTTTAACCTTAGGAATAAGACATACAAGCCTATGATTTAGTTCCCTTGGCCCATGTCGTGTATCAAGAAAATCTGACAAAATAGAACAACATATGTTTTAAAAATATTTCAATACGTTTGAAAAAAGCCGGGTTCGACCCATGTGGATCTAGTGACTTGTATTGATGCATGACAAGACTACATTCTTACGTTCCTCCTCCCTAATAGGTACTATGACCTAGTGATTGTGAAATAATAATTAAAAAAAGTTTGCAAAAAGGGTAAAATTTGACACGACCTTAATCAAATAACCATATATCAAACAAAACGTTAAATTTGACATAAATTTAAACAACTTACCCGAGCAGAAATAAAACCATGTAAAGCCATAGGAAAAAACATATGTGTGTGTACTATCCAACTAATCATAGTGGAAGACATATAGATGTGGAGGCCATAACAAGGAATATCATATATGCATGTCCCATAATTACAATATACCTGTTTGTCTTGTCGTGGTTTCGGTATTTTTGTTTATAACTATGAGCGAAAGCCAAAGCGACCAAATCGAGATGTTCCTCTAGACTCTGATATTTTATCATGAGCAGAAGATGCTTTTTTGATGAGTTGATTTGATCCAAGTTTGTGGAGAAACCACCCTGCAAAGAGAAAGTCAGGTACCGGGATTCGTAAATAACAATCTGAGAATCTCAGATTGAAATTTAATTTCATTCCTTATCACCAAATGATAAGGAGTTTTCAAAAAAGAGCACAAAATGTTTTACCTATCCAAGGGAATCCATGTTATAAAAGATGGCAACCTTTCCACTTTTTCTAACCTGATACATTTCCCTGTAGTAGGTAGCAAGGTCATAGTTGCAGAGCAATGTCCCTCCACCAATACTATAGATGTCATTTCTTCGTTATTTGTATTAATAACATATCGCCTCTCCGTCCTTGAACTATTCTGTTATCGACACTTGTGGTATCTCTTCTTTCAACACAATTATTCTCACTTCCTGTAGCTCGGGTCATCTTCTCACAATTTTCTTTTATCTTTTCTAAAATGAATCCAGTAAAAAAAATTATAAGATGTGAATTATAATAACACTTGCTTAATTGATTCTTAATAGACAATTATACAAACACCTTTATATGACCTAGGCGATTGGACACAAGTTTTTTATTTAATGAGTCAATATATATAAAGCATCTGAAAGTATTGAATTTCTTCTTTATAGTACTTCATTCTATAAGATTAACAAACTATCAGAACATGGAGCAAACAAAAAGTCCAAAATACAAATTCTACTGTTACAACGACAAGTGATACCTTAAAATTTCATACCACTGTCATTCTAAAAAATCCCAATACAACTCAGAACTGATAATAAGACACGATTGACACATAAACATGATTTAATAAATAAACCCAAATTAACACATAGTGTAAAATCCATAAAAGATCCCAAACACAAAATAACATAGAAACAGAAAAGCAAGGAGGTAAATTAAACAATAATTAACAATAATCGACCAAATTTAATATTCTCCTAAATTAAATTTATTGAATTGAAAGAACTTTAAGAAAGATGATTTGGGGAAAAAATACATTCCGTTCAAGGTTTAATCTTTTCCGAGATTTAATCTTCTTGGAGCTTTAGTCTTTACAAAGATTTAATATTCAATGTTTGAGAGAAATATTTCAGCAAAGATTTAATCTTTCGCCGCAGTGGAGATTGTTTGACAGCCTGTGTTTTTTTATATTATTTAATTTATAGCCGGGAAAACAATTTCAGCAAGCCCGCTCACAAGTTTTGAACAAGACCGCCTAACTTTTGGGCCCAAATCTCTGATCTATTGTAACGATTATATAATGTATTGCAATAACATGTATTTATAACGACCGCAAAATTTTGTTGATTCAGTTGCCATGTTTTTAAAATCCCTTACAATAGACATGAAATCACCTTTCAACAGCAACGTTTTTTGGATAGTTTTAAAAATCTGGTTCCGAAAGCAATTCTATGGTATAGTGAACTAAACCTTGTCTAGCCATTATTCATCTAATACCTGATTCTCCTATAGGCTGGAAGTTATTCCTCATACATACCGTGATATACTCTAGTTATATTTATGAATTCCTTTATGCTCTGAAATAAATGTTTTATCAATGTTAATTATGATTCTGTTTTATTGAATTACAATATTTATCATGTTGAATTGTTATAGAATTGGATAGGTTTCTAAATATGGAACATATTCGTGGTCAGACCTGATTGGTGGTCATATTAGGCCAATGTGTGCCTTGGATACAGTATAGAGAACAGAGCTATGTGCCTTAATCGGGTTAGTGTGTCACTGATCTGCAGCCTAACCTTGGTTTTAAACTTAAAAATGAATATCCAATTCTAATAATTTGCTTAACAAGGAACTTGATTCCTATGAATCATTTCAATTGATCATTGTTAACACCCAGTTATTGTTATTATAATTTGCTAGCTAGTTAGCTCACCCTTGTGAATCTATTTAAGTCATTCTACAGTTAAAATGGAAATTATTGGTAACGAGGATCCCCAGTCCAGTATGCGATCTTGGATTCCGGGTTAAGTTGGAATGAGCTAGTTTGAGTTATGCAAGTTTGTAAGAATGATTTCCTTTTCAGTTGTAGTTAAACTAGTTGGGATTTGGTATGACGTAATAAGTTAACCTGTTGTGATCCGTGGTTGCGTAAATAAGGGTAATTGCATATAATATTTCATATACAGGTTTATATAATATGGTGTTGTGAACCCCAAACTTCTGACTCGGGATTTGAGGGCGTCACAACCACCATCTCTGAAGCTAAATAAACTACTAATATTACCTAATATACAACCAGTACTACCACTAAAGCTACCAACAATGCTACCATAAATTGCCACTACTAAGACTAACCAATATAACATCAATGCTACCACCTGTAATACCATAATTAAACTGGCCATAAATGGAACTGCTTAAGCTAGCACGAACTTCAACACCCAACACCAATAATACCACCACTAAGCTACCAATACGACCACTAAGCTACCACCAATGCCACCACCAATGCCACCACCAATGCCATTAATAAGACTAACCAATATAACATCAAAGCTACCACCTGTAATACCATAATTAAACTTGCCATAAATGGAACTGCTTAAGCTAGCACGAACTTCAACACCAACACCAATAATACCACCACCAATTCTCCTGCAAAGATTACCGCTTTCAATGCCACCAATTGCACTAATAAGAGCACCCGGACCAATGGCACCATCAATGCCAGCAAATCCACTACAAATATTATCGTTTCTGGTACCACCAATGTAACCACTAAAGATGCTAGTCATGCTGCCACCAATCCCACTTTTAAAACTACCCATTATACCACTAATGCTACTACCACTTATGCCATTATTAAAGTTACCACCAATGATACTTTTTAAGTTAGCACGAACTTCACCACCAACAATCCCACCACCAATTCCACTCGTAAGATTACGACTACTAGTGCCACCAATTGGATTAGTAAAATTACCATCACCAGTGACACCGCCAACAATATTACTACTGGATTAAAGAAAAACCATAACTCTATACTTTTCAAATAGTTACGGATCTATAGAAGTTACTAAGCAACGGGTTCTAGTGAGGCTGAAAATGGTGACCCTACCTATTCATGTATTGAAACTATAAGTTCTTCTAACACTATAAAATTTCCCAAACAAAGCCTACATCTCTATCAAGTAAGAAATCTCATTTTCAACCATGTGTGTTGTGAAATGAAGTTAAAAAGTGACGAGGCTTCGTGAGATGGGAAACTCCAAATATAAGTAAATTTCATGTTTTATTAGGTCAACAAAGAGTAATATTTGAGTTGTTTGTCATATATACATTAGGGAAAAAAAAACACACCCCACATAGATCCACTTGTACTATCTTCATTTATATTAATAATATATATTGGCATGGTAAAAGTTAAAGTATAACAAAGAAACCTTACACGGTATATTGATGAAGAGAAAGGGAAGGCACTTGTATAAAAAACTTAACTAAAAATGATATTTTCTCGAAAATTTTAAATTTTATTTAGTGAAATTATATATTAATTCCCTACTCACCTCAACAAACAATAATATTTGTACTACTACAACCGTAATAAGAATAATAGAAGTATTACTATCATACATTCAAGTCTTACAAACCTCTCATAATAATAATTCAGATATTATTGGTCATGTAAAAATTAATATTACCATGACAATATTTAATCAAATTAAATTTCTAGAGGTATAAGATAGCATACCAAATTTTTGACAATACAATTTTTAAAAATATTTACTAATTGCTATGTTTATTTAAACATAGGAATTAAAATGAACAATAATATGATTGTTGATTTTTATTTTATTCTTAGTCAATTTGATTTGAACATGTAAAATGACAATATATTGTGGGTAACACTACATATACCATATTCATTCACTGTTGATTGGGAAAAATCTAAATTGGGAAGAAATTGAATAAGAAATCCACTGATAGTGTCTAAGTATAAAAGTTGTTTGACTTGACCATATGTACTTTAACATAATTATAATGAATATTTTTAATATTTTCAATTTTAATAAAAATTTATTATTTAAAACAATGCTTATATTTATAAACTTGTTTTGTAACTCAAAATTTTCAATAGACAAGTTTTCCAACAAATTTTGGGTCTTTTCAGAAGGTGGGTATGAAATGCAAAAAGAACATTATTTTGTCAAATATGTACCAAAATATAATTCCATTATTTTTTTAAGATGAATAAAGAGGATACGTACAAAAATTACTTCTAGAATTTCTTCTTTGAATAAAATTATTAATATTAAACTTTAATTCAAAAAAATATTTATTTTAAAAAGATATGTAAAATTATTAATTTTACATGAACAAAGTTCAAAAAACGTGTATTATAGGATGAAGTATATTCTACTAAGTTTCGCCTAAGATTTTAAGTAATTCATCATTTATATTGACTTTGGTATGAAATGACTATTATCATTTACATTACTTATATTTTGTACTCCCCATTTTTTATAGTTCTTTGAGTAATTTTAATCCAAATCAGTTATTTGAATAAACATTTCTTTTCTTGCAAATATTTTAAGAAAATATAAAAAACTAATAAGATCACCAAATTCAGAGAAAAACTATTAAAAAAGGAGATCAAAATTTAAATTCAAAGTTTGTCAAATCCCAGAACATACCTCAACTTTTGTCCAAAGGCGGAACCTTGGTGGTTAAGTGTAAGGCACAAGGGCTATGAAGAAGATTCGAAGGACAATACTCAATCACCAGTATGAGCACTTTGACTCAAAAGTTGATGAGTCTTTGTTTGAAATCTATGATAGATTTCATAAATTGTTGAATGATTTGTCACTTGTTGACATAGAGTATGATCCAGCACATTCAAACTTGAAGGTTCTTCTTGCACTTCCTCAAAAGTGTGACTTGAAAGTTATATCAATAAGGGATAATTATGATCTTGAAGACACATCTCTAGTTAAGATATATGGAATTCTGAAAACTAATGACCCGGAGATGGAGTAGAAAAGTAAGACGAAATGATACAAGACATGTTTCTCTCAGGGAAGAGGAAAAACAAGAGAGAAATTTGCAAGAAATAGCCATTTCAAAATGAAAGTCCATGATTTTATAGTCTGACACTGAGTCTCAAATACTCATGATGGCTTACAAAATTATTCAGAAAGTGAAATTTGTAATACCCCAACTTTTCACAAAATAGTTATACTTAAATATTCACCTAAAACTCCAAATTAAATCCATAATAAGAATAAGTTTCTAGTTTTTCATAAAATTCTAAAATCCCACACAGAAATAAAATCATCTAAGCTGAAAATAAAGCAAATCTTGGGAGACGCAGCTCCAATACAAACATAATCACTAAAATATTGTTCCAAAGCATCCACCTTTAAGATGTCGTAAAAGCAAAGCACCTGAAAAATTGTGAGTAATGAGCCAAGAGCCCAGCAAGAAAACATTTCTACACTAGTGGATCAAGTATCATAATTTTATAAAACAAAAATCATTTTCCAAAATCCATATGACATAAGATATAAAATTCCACACAGAGGCCACAAATACCTGGTGACACAGTATCAAAAGTTCATAATTTCTGTCAATAATGCGCCCCTTACTAAGGTATGATAGAGTGTGCGCTCCCGAAGGCATCATAAGTAGCACTAGCTAGTAAGGTATCAAAAACTAGTTCCGGAACTATACGGAATTAATAATTGCTTAAGTTCAAAGCTCACTTGGTATTCTTATTTGTAAAACACGTACTTGATCCATAAATTTTAAAACAAAAGGAATGCAAAAATATTTAAAAGATTTTAAAATAAATAAAGTGTGAAGAGTTAACTTACGTTAATAGCAATATCTCCCAAATTATGTTGTCAAAATGAACCTAGACATATATAATAATCATAATGTTAACATGTACATGCCACTAAGCTAACCACACTTTAACTTTATAAAGCTTAACCCATAATAACAATTAAATGTCACTACAAGTAACAAAATAAATTAATATTGACATATAAATACGACCATTCTCATATAATAGTTGAAAATAGTGTACGGACAAATAAAAAAAACTCAACACTTAAATACATTATATATAATAATAATAAATCAAATATATGTAAACAATTTAAATTCAGAATAAAATAGATGTACATTTAATATCTACTATCTATATAATCCTTAAAATAAAATAACAAAGATAAATAAAATAGGTAACATATTCTTATGATTATGCAAGTGGACAAAATATAAATATTGGTGTATAAAATTTTCATAACCTTACGTGTAAAAATATCATTATACAAAATAAGTATAATCAATTTAATAAATGAGCATATATTTAATTGGTGTAGTAATCTAAATGCATATCTAAATCAAACATATATTTAACATATAACATATGAATTATTATGCATTCACAAAACAGGTAATTATAAACATAAATTCATGCATTAAATATTTATAAAAAAATGGTGATTATTAACTAAAACATTTAATAATCAACATCAAACTAAATGATTAAATCAAGTAAACTATAGTGTTATACACATAACCATGGAACTAAATAATAAAATAAACTAATAACAAGTGAATTATAATAGTCATACATAAGTTCACAAAAATGTAATTTAATTATATATATATATATAGAAGTATGTAATAAACATGTAAAATACATAAGTAAAAATATAGGAAATAGAACGTACTTGAAAAGAGAAAATGTTATACAGAGATAAAATGACTAATACTAAGATTCAAAGGGTTAGTGGGTAGTGATCACAAATTTAAACAAACATTATCTCTTTGTTAACATGTAGTGTTTGACTGAGTTTTTCAAATACACATAACAGGTACTAATAAATATACACAACATAACTACACCTATTTTTAAATTCTAGTGATAAAATAAATATATATTAAATTAAAATTGTGCACATATAATTTATTTTGTATTGTAAATAAAATGAGATTCTATAAATTAAGTGGTAAGAATTTTATAAAAAACTTAACTAAAAATGACTTAATTTTATAAATTAAGAAATAAATTAAGTGGTAATTCATCATTTATATTGACTTTGGTATGAAATGACTATTATGGCCCAATAAGCATTTTTTCTATATAACAAATAGTAGAAAATGACTACTTAAATTTCATACCAACTTTGTAATTTTTTAGTTATGATTTGAATCTACCGATATATTAGTGTTAGAAAATATTTTTCTTAAAAAAAATATTTTAATAATCATGCAAAGTAATGATTTAAGCAGAAAATTATAAGTTTCTAACTTCAGTTGAGAAAATTTTATAATGAAAATATGTTTTCGACAAATAATTAATGCTTACAAAAATAAATTAAAATTATTTAAATGTCATTTACATTACTTATATTTTGTACTCACCATTTTTTATAGTTCTTTGAGTAATTTTAATCCGAATTAGTTATTTGAATAAACATTTCTTGCAAATATTTTAAGAAAATATAAAAAAATAATAAGATCACCAAATTCCAAGAAAAAATATTAAAAAAGGAGATCAAAATTTAAATTCAATGTTTATCAAATCCTAGAACATACCTCAATTTGTGCCCAAAGGCGGAACCTACCCATGTGGTAGGAATTGAGTTCTGATTTCCGGAAAATTAAAAAATGGTTTATAAAACTTCAAAAAAATGGTGTCAAAAGTTGATGATATTAGTAAATAACTATCACATTTTTTCCATTAGTATTTCATATGAGAGTTTAACAAAAATGACCTCATCACTATTTATTGATGAATACTTCTCATCAATATTGTTCATATTAGTATTTTTTTGATATTATAGCAAATGTATTAGGATTCCTTATTGATTTTATCTTTATATTGATTGTGTAAGTGTGCAGTATAGAAGCAGAAATTAGGTTAACACTAGTAGGTTAACACTTGTGCATTTATTTTATCATAGGCATAACCTACAAGCTCTCAAGATATTTGCTCATGTAGAGCTAGTGAATTTTGTAATAAGTTTTTATTCAATAATATAAAAACTATTCTTCATTATTGAGTACATAATTGGATTTGATTGTTGTAATTATATTGACCCCCTCTATAGGTAATTAAAGGCCTAAAAATTGATATCAAAGCTTGGTGTTTATATAAAATCACTTTAAGATCGAGAAAATAATTATTAATCGCAGATAATGAAACTCAACTAAATGTGCGGTCACCGGCCATTAGCCATAAACCAAATCAACAACAATATGAGCAGATATGAAACCCTCAAATTTCCAATCTTGAAAATTAATGAATATCATTTATGTAAAGTCCAGATGACTATTGACACACTTAGTGGTTAAGTGTAAGGCACAACGGATATCAAAAAGATTCCAAGGAGAATACTCAATCACCAGTATGAGCACTTTGACTCAAAAGTTGATGAGTCTTTTTTTGAAATCTATGATAGATTTCAGAAATTGTTGAATGATTTGTGACTTGTTGACATAGAGTATGATTCAGCAGATTCAAACTTGAAGGTTCTTCTTGCACTTCCTCAAAAGTGTGACTTGAAATTTATATCAATAAGGGATAACTATGATCTTGAAGACACATCTCTAGTTCAGATATATAGAATTCTCAAAACTAATGAACTGGAGATGGAGTAGAAAGGTAAGACCAAATGGGACAGGACATGTTTCTCTCAGGATAGAGGAAAAAAACAAGAGAGAAATTTGCAAGAAAGAGCCATTTCAAAATGAAAGGTCATCATTGTATAGTCTGACACTAAGTCTTAAATACTCATGATGATTTACTAAATTATTGAGGAACTGAAATTGATCATGGAAATGATGAAGATATCCTACAAATTGATGCTCTTTTAGTTAAAAAGTTTAGAAATATGGTCTATATAGACTTTAAAAAAAATGTTTTTGAAAAAAAGGCTGGAGTTCCTCCAACTTTACCGTGATAAGAGGAATTAAAGGAAGAATGATGGCAACGAGTCTAAGGTATGGGAAAATTAAGATCAAGTGCTATAATTGTGATGAAATCGGACACTTTGTTGCTCATGCAGAAAGCCAAACTAAACAATTATCGAGGATCCAATTTAAAGTCCAATTATATAACAACTATATTGACTTATTATTATTGAATCAATATTTGTAAATAAGGTACTTAATATTGATAAATGATATATAAAAATACATTATATTTAGTGGTAAATATAAACCATAAAAAATTTGAAAAACTCGTCTGATTCGATCTTAAGAAAGTCATATTTAAAAATGTCCCAAGCATTCTCAACATATATTTTATTATAAAACTTTGCTTCTCCCCTAAAGAGAAAAAACTTGGATTAGCCCAAATTCGGAATTTTAAAAATATCAAAATAATTTTTTTGATTGTTTATTTTTCATCCAATTTTTCACACTAAAAAATTTTGGTATAAAATTCTAAATCGGATAAAATTCTACACATCTTTAATATATTTAAAGCAAATTTAACAAATGTACATTATTTTTTGAAGAAACGAAAATAATAAAATTAAGTTTTTTACATATATCTAATTGGGACCTGCTGTAATTTGCGCCATTCTTGGGCCTCAAAATTTTGTATAAATTCCAAATTCATTATTTTTTTAGAAAAACTAATTTGGTCCAAATTCTAAATATGTAAATTATTTAAGCCACCCTTAACACTATTTAATTTATTTTTATTTAAATTATTAAATATTTATCTTTTAAGTTGAAATGAACAATTATCTTTTTTAGTTGAAATAGAATAGTCAATTAAATTATAATTATTATGTTCCCAATGTGGCTTATTCGCTTTCTATTCTACCAAAATTTTATTTTCTTTTCCTCATAGAACCTATAATATTTCTCACTTTGTAAGTCAAGAGTTATTATTGCTATTTAAGCAAGCAAAATAACTTCTAATTGGATTTATCTTCTTGTACCTAGATAATCCATCAAGAAACTAACAATTTATGTTTTCAATAGAATTAGTCACACCAAAATTCAAGACTTGTTCCACTAAAACCAAGTCCTAACAACACTTTAAATACTCATTTAAATTTGATAAAATTTACATATAAATAAGTCAACAAAGAAACCTGCAAATCAATGCAAGAAGCAGTGTTTAAGATATAGTAACTCTAATATAGACCACCTCAAATGAAGCATGTTTTTTATATAGTATTTACCATAAAATGATTTAGAAATAGTTGTTGCAATCACTAATGGGTAATTCAGGATGGAATCATTAGCATGATGTTCTCCAAGTATGCAGAAGCAGCATCAACCCCACTTCCAAGTTCTACCAAGTAACCAATATCCTTAAGAATCATCTCCATACCAGTAAGACAACCTATCACTTGCAACTACAGTAAACACGTGTAAGTTTATAGTAGAATATTTATAAATATTTCATTGTTCTTCGAAATGACTAGTAAGAGGTAAATAGAGAAAATATTTATAACTTGTCTGGTTTATGAGTGATTGTGTGGTCTTAGCTAACGGAAGTACGATACAAGGTTATGGCTCATATTATGAGTTTGACATAGTTTTGTTAAAGTTTCTCAAAGAGAATTGAGGAACTAACATATTTTACTATTAATCTTGTCTTTGGTCAATATGTAGATGCAACAAAATCTATAACATTGAATATAAGAAATTACAATATACCTCATTTAGATTTCTAACATGATCTATCCACGAATTCTTTCATGCTACTTTATTAAGTCCAAGCTATAAGATCCAGTTGTATCATTCTATGCCCTTATAATAACTTCTGAACTATCAATGTACGCAGGTACCATAACCGTATTAACAATATGACTAATATGACTAAAGCATTCATCTTTCTCCGTGCAGTTTTTCAGCCCCCAGGCCTCCACAACAAACATGTGATATGAACATATAGTCACACAATATCAAAATTTGTAAAACAGAGATGAGCACAGAATAATCCGATTCTTAAAATTCTATAAGCAATTAGATGATGAAATAAAAATCGACTACAATTAAAATCATTAAACTTGTAATTCTTAAATCATCTATAAACTAAACTGGTGTGTAATATTTACCTTGTATCTACAAATAAAGGTTTCAACATGTTTCTACTTTCTATGCATCACACAAAGAATACATAATCAAACAAAAAGTATTTTCAGTGTTTTGCTTAAGCTGTGTATAAGAACAAAGCATTTAACTAGTTGTTTTGCAAGGGGAGTGTGCCTTGCTATTACGTTATCAAGTCTTTACTCGATAATTAGATCAAGTGATTCTCTCAGACCACATAAAAGTTGAATGGAAGCCGTACAAAATCTCTTGTTCAATTTGTTTCACCTTTTTGGCTCTCATTGTGTAAGCAACTCATGACTTCTTATTTATATATAAAAAATAATATATAAGACTCTTTTTAGGAGGGTTAGGTGGGTCAGATATATTTCAACATATAAAGTGAATTCAATAATTATTGTAGTTTTCCAGAATCAGTAATATATGATCACATTTTATGTAATACAACTTATGTATTATAAACACTATTAGATATTGTCGGTTGTGAATTTTCGCACAAAAAATTATATAATAACGCTATGTTAAATCGTAGAAATATATAAAAACACTTTCCAAGATAATCAAAAATTAATAACTTGTCCTTCTCTGAGAACAACTTTGTCATCAATATCACCAACACCTAGAAAATGCTTGATGTACCAATGGATCATCATTCGAGCACACCTTGACGCTTAATGATATACAATGATATTGCTAAATGGTAAGGTTTTCTCGAAAAAATTTATCAAATATCCCCAATTTATTTTAGTTCCTCTATAAGAGAATAGTAATGTGTGATATGATAGCTGAGTAATGGTATTTGATTTCTTAAACCTTAAATCTCATAAACATAGTTAAAAAATGGCTTATAAAACTTCAAAAAAATTGGTGTCAAAAGATGACTATATTAGTATATAACTATCTCATTTTTTCCATTAGTATTTCATATGAGAGTTTAACAAAAATGACCTTATCACTATTTATTGATGAATACTTCTCATCAACATTGTTCATATTAGTATTTTTTTGATATTATAGCATATGTATTAGGATTCCTTATTGATTTTATCTTTATATTGATTGTGTAAGTGTGCAGTATATAAGCATAAATTAGGTTAACACTGGTGAATTTATTTTATCATACAATAACCTACAAGCTCTCAAGATATTTGCTCATGTTGAGCTAGAGAATTTTGTAATAAGTTTATATTCAATAATATAAAAACTATTATTCATTATTAAGTACATAATTGGATTTAATTGTTATAATTATATTGACCCCCCTATAGGTAATTAAAGGCCTAAAAATTGATATCAAATCTTGGTGTTTATATAAAATCACTTTAAGATCCAGAAAATAACCATTAATGGCAGATAACGAAACTCAACAAAATGTGCGGTCAGCATTAGCCATAAACCAAATCAACAACAATATGAGCAGATATGAAACCCTCAAATTTCCAATCTTGAAAATTAATAAATACCCTTTCTGTAAAGTGGAAAAGACTATATGTCTGCACGTAACAGATCGTGAATACTCGAAGGGATTTATGATGGACCTCATTAGCCCATGAAATTGGTTGTTACTATTATGGTCAAGAAAAAAAGGCAAAAGTCGGACATTTTTGCATAAAAATCTAGACAGTGTGATTTCCCCTAGGTTTATTGGATGCAAAACTATCAAGGAAATTTGAGACACTTTGGTGGTTAAGTGTAAAGCACAACGCCTTTCAAGAAGATTCGAAGGACAATGCTCTATCACCGGTATGAGCACTTTGACTCAAAAGTTGATGAGTCTTTGTTTGAAATCTATGATATATTTGAGAAATTGTTGAATGATTTGTCACTTGTTGACATAGAGTATGATCCAACAGATTCAAACTTGAAGGTTCTTCTTGCAATCCCTCAAAAGTGTGACTTGAAAGTTATACCAATAAGGGATAACTATGATCTTGAAGATACATCTCTAGTTGAGATATATGGAATTCTGAAACTAATGAACCGCAGATGGGTTAGAAAATTTAGAAGAAATGGGACAAGACATGTTTCTCTAAGGGTAGAGGAAAAAGAAGAGAAAAATTTGAAAGAAAGAGTCATTTCAAAATGAAAGGCCATGATTGTAAAGTCTGACACTCAGTCTCAAATATTCCTCATGACTTACAAAATTATTCAAGAACTGAAATTGATCATGGTAATGATCAAGATATCCTACAAATTGATACTCTTTTAGTTAAAAAGTTTAGAAATATGGGGTATATAGACTTCAAAAAAAATGTTTTTAAAAAAAAGGCTGTAGTTACTCAAACTTTACCCTGATAAGAGGAATTAAAGGAAAAATGATCGCAAGGAGTCAAGGTATGGGAAAAGTACAAGTCAAAGATCAAGTGCTATAATTGTGATGAAGTCGGACACTTTGCTGCTCATTCATAAAGCCAAACTCTGAGAAGAAGCAAGCCTTGATCAGCAAGAAGAAGAATTGAAGCAAGTTTTGACCAGAAGAACAATTGGGATGATACATTACAAGAGTACAAACTATGCTCACAAAAAATTGCATAATGTTGTGTATTTCTAACAAAGTAAATTTTATTTTATATATGATTAGACCTTTTTCTATTATAAAGGTCTTTTCATAATTTTAGGTAAAAGTTAAAAAATATATTAATGGAGATTAAATAATTTAAACATGTATATTTTATTTTGTTCAATGATATTATCTTGTTAAACTAACACGGTTGAACAATCAACTTTTGGAAATTTATATGAAATATTGATAGTAAAGTCAATATTTATTTAAATTGAAAAGATATCAATTAGTGTAAATTAGTTTTTATGATTTTCTTGCTAATAAAATATGTTAAACACATTATTGAGACGTCATTCTAAGGATAAAATAAAGAACATGAACTCATAAATTGTTATGATAAAAAAAACACATTATTCTCAAATCTACTTACTCAAATTTACAAAGAAAATATAATATTATAAAAAATAAAACTTAATTAATCATCATAAAAATATTTATGTTTGCAAAATAAATTGTAGAAATTAAATACTTAATATTGAATTATAAAGTAACTTATATAAAATATGTAAATGTAAAGATTAATGAATATTAATATGTCTTTTATAAAAAAATACACAACAGTAATAAATGAATAAGAAAATATGTTATATACTGAATATGAAAAAAAATTGTTTTATCTTTATGGCCTCCCCACAACACCTAGTATTTTAGAAAAAATATAAGTTTAAATAATTCGATAAAAATAATGAACAATTTTCCAGGATCCAATTTAAAGTCCAATTATATAACAACTAAATCGACTAATTATTATTGAATCAATATTTGTAAACAAGGTACTTAATACTGATAAAGGCTATATTAAAGTAAATTATATTTAGTGTTAAATATAAACCATAAAAAAAATTGAAAAACTCGTCTGATTCGATCTTAAGAAAGTCATATTTAAAAAGGCTCGAAGCTCTCTGTACATATATTTTATTATAAAATTTTGCTTCTCTCCTAAAGAGAAAAACTTGGATTAACTCAAATTCGGAATTTTAAAAATATCGAAATAATTTTTTTGATAGTTTTATTTTTCATCCAATTTTTTACACTAAAATATTTTGGGATAAAATTCTAAATCGGTTAAAATTTTACACATCTTTAATATATTTAAAGAAAATTTAACAAATGTACATTATTTTTCGAAGAAACGAAAGGTAATAAAATTAAGTTTTTTACATATATCTAATTTGGACCTGCCGTAATTTGCGCCATTCTTGGGCCTCAAAATTTTGTATAAAATCCAGATTTTAAACACTATGAGATATTATCGCTTGTGAATTTTCGCACATAAAATCATATAATAACTCTATGTTAAATCCTAGAAATATATAAAAACATTTTCCAAGAGAATCAAAAATTAATAACTTGTCGTTCTCTCTCTGAGAACAACTTTGTCATCAATATCACCAACACCAAGAAAATGCTTGATGTACCAATGGATCATCATTCTATTCTTAATGATATATAATGATATTGCTAAATGGTAAGGTTTTCTCCAAAAACTCTATCAAAATATCCCCAATTTATTTTAGTTCCTCTATAAGAGAATGGTAATGTGTGATATGATAGCTGAGTAATGGTATTTGATTTCTTAAACCTTAAATCTAATAAACATGGTCAACAATATGGAAATTAAAATTAATCTAAATTTAAAATAAATAAGAAAATAATAGAGATGATAGAAACATTACAATTTTCCTCGTATGCTGGTGGATTATAGAGTGTTATATACATGTATTTCTCAATACATGGAGGCTATAATTTTTTCTAATGTAGTACTTCGAAATGGAGAAATTTGATCAAAATTAAGGAGTGGTTATTAATTAGAGAGACAAATTGTGTTCAATTTAGTTTTACTTACACATATTTCTCAACAAATCAATTCTATGTTAAAATCCTTTTTATCCATATAATTAAAAAATTGAGTTCTAGTGGCCGATACTTGAATCTGGTACATGGTAAAAAGGAAAGAATAAAGCCTACCAAAGTTTTTTAAGTTGTAAAAGAGAACTTTAATCGTTATATCAATAAATCTCCATTCCAACCTATCTTATGCCTTAAAATATCAATTCTAACCCAACCACGCCCTTTTTTTCCCTTGTGACTTCAAATGCAATCATTGTATTATGAGCTAATAGTCTCCCTTCATTAAAAGCACTCTGTTTGTTAGACACTGTCTAGATTTAACATAGTTTTAACTTATTCACCACCACCTTCGATAGTATGCGCATGAGAACATTATAAAGATAGATAGGTCAAAGATCTTACATATGTTTCGGTTGTTTAACCATAGAAATAAGACATACAAGCATAAGATTTAGTTCCCTTGGCCCATGTCCTGTATCAAAGAAAATCTGACAAAATAAAACAACATATCTTTTGAAAATATTTCAATACGTTTGAAAAATGCCGGGTTCGACCCATGTGGATCTAGTGACTTGTATTAATGCATGAAAAAGACTACATTCTTAACTTCCTACTCCCTAATAGGTACTATGATCTAGTGATTGTGAAATAATAATTAAAAAAAGTTTACAAAAAAGGGAAAAATTTGACACAACCTTAATCAAATAACCATATGTCAAACAAAATGGTAAATTTTGAAGTAAATTTAAACAACTTACCCGAGCAGAAACAAAACTATGTAAAGCGATATAAAAAAACATATGTGTGTGTACTATCCAACTAAATCATAGTGGAATCCATGTAGATGTGGAGGCCATAACAAGGAATATCAGATATGCATGTCCCATAATTACAATATACCTGTTTGTCTTGTCATGATTTTGGGATTTTTGTTTATAACTATGAGCCAAAGCGACCAAATTGAGATGTTCCTCCCGACTCTGATGTTTTATCTTGAGCAGAAGATGCTTTTTTGATGAGTCGATTTGATCCAAGTTTGTGGAGAAACCACCTTGCAAAGAGAAAGTTAGATACCGGGATTTGTAAATAACAATCTGAGAATCTCATATTGTAATTTAATTTAATTCCTTATCACCAAATGATAAGGAGTTGTCAAAAAAGATGGCAACCTTTCCACTTTTGCTAACTTGATACGTTTCCCTGTAGTAGGAAGCAACATGATAGTTGCAGAGCAATGTCCTCCATCAAAACTATAGATGTCATTTTCTTCGTTATTTATATTAATAACATATGGCCTCTCCGTCCTTGAACTATTCTTGTTATCAACACTTGTGGTATCTCTTCTTTCAACACATTTCTTCTCACTTCCCGTATCTTGGGTCATTTTCTCACAATTTTCGTTTATCTTTTTTTTTAAATGAAACCATTAAAAAATTATAAGATGTGAATTATAATAACACTTGCTTAATTGATTATTAATAAACAAGTATACAAACACCTTTATATGACCTAGGCGATTGGACACAAGTTTTTTATTTAACGAGTCAATATATAATAAAATATCTGAAAGTATTGAATTTCTTCTTTGTAGTACTTCATTCTATAAAGATTAACAAACTAGAAGAACACGGTGCAAACAAAAAATCCAAAATACAAATCCTACTTTTACAACAACAAGTGATTCCTCACAATTTCTTACCAATGTCATTTCAAACAAATCCCAATACAACTCAGAACTGATAATAAGACACGATTGACATATAAACATGATTTAATAAATAAACCCTAATTAACACATAGTGTAACCTTGATAAAAGATCCCAAACACAAAATAACATAAAAACAAAAAAGCAAGGAGGTAAATTAAACAATAATTAATAATAATCGACCAAATTTAATCTTCTCCTAAATTATTTTAGTGAATTAAAAGAACTTTAGGAAAGATGATTTGGGAAAAAAATACATTTCGTTCAAGGTTTAATCTTTTCCGAGATTTAATCGACTTGCAGCTTGAGTCTTTACAAAGATTTAATATTCAGTGTTTGAGAGAAATATTTCAGCAAAGATTTAATCTTTCGCCGCAGTGGAGATTGTTTGACAGTCTGTGTTTTTTTTTATTTAATAGACAGCCGAGAAAATAATTTCAGCAAGCCCGCTCACAAGTTTTGAACAAGACCGCCTAACTTTTGGGTCCAAATTTCTGATCTACTGTAACGATTATATAATGTATTGTAATAACATGTATTTGTAATGATCTCGAAATTTTGTTGATTCAGTTGCAATGTTTTTAAAATCCCTTGCAATAGACGTGAAATCACCTTTCAACAGCAACGTTTTTTAGACAGTTTTTAAAAATCTGGTTGCAAAAGAAATTATATGGTATAGTGAACTAAACCTTGTATAACCATTATTCATCTAATACCTGATTCTCCTACAGGCTGGAAGTTATTCCTCATACATACCCTGATATACCCTGGTGATATTTATGAATTGCATTATACTCTGAAATAAATGTTTTATCATTGTTAATTATGATTCTGTTTTATTGAATTATAATATTTATCATGTTGAATTGTTATAGAATTGGATAGATTTATAAATATGGAACAGATTCGTGTTCAGACCAGATTGGTGGTCATATTAGGCCAATGTGTGCCTTGGATCCGGTATAGAAATTAGAGTTGTGTGCCTTGATCGGGGTTAGTGTGTCACTTATCAGCAGCCTAACCTTGGTTTTAAACTTAAAAATAAATATCCAATTCTAACAATTGCTTAACAAGGAACTAGATTCCTATGAATCATTTCAATTGATCATTGTTTACACCCAGTTATTGTTATTATAACTTGCTGAGCTAGTTAGCTCACCCGTGTGAATCTGTTTAGGTCATTCTACAGTTAAAATGGAAATTGTTGGTAACGAGGATCCCCAGTCCAGTATGCGATCTAGGATTCCCGGTTGAGTTGGATCGAGCTAGTTTGAGTTATGCAAGTTTGTAAGAATGATTTCATTTTCAGTTCTAAGTTAAACTAGTTGGGATTTGATATGACGTAATAAAAGTCAAGGTTGTGGTTGGTTTTCATACTTTCACCTATTGGGACCCGTGGTTGCGTAAATAAGGATAATTGTATATAATATTTCATATACAGGTTTATATAATATGTGTGTTGTGAATCCCAAACTTCTGACCCGGGTTCGGAGGGCGTCACAACCACCATCTCCGAAGCTAAATCAACTACTAATGTAACCTAATATACAACCAGTGCTACCACTAAAGCTACCAACAATGCTACCATAAATTACCACTAATAAGACTAACCAATATAACACCAATGCTACCACAATGGCAACTAGCCATTCCCCCACCAATACGATCACTAATCTACCACCAATTCCAACACCAATGCCACTACTAAGACTAACCAATATAATATCAATGCTAAGTGGCCATGGATGGAACTGCTTAAGCTAGCACGAACTTCAACACCAACACCAATAATACCACCACCAATTCTCCAGCAATGATTACCGCTTTCAATGCCACCAATTGCACAAATAAGAGCTCCAAGACCAATGGCACAATGAATTCTAGCAAATCCACTACTAATATTATCATTTCTTGTACCACCAATATAACCACTAAAGATGCTAGTCATGCTGCCACTAATCCCACTATTAAAACTACCCAATATACCACCAATGCTACTAACACTCATGCCATTATTAAAGTTACCACCAATGATACACCTTAAGTTAGCACAAACTTCACCACAAACAATCCCACCACAAATTTTACTCCTAAGATTACAACTACTAGTGCCACAAATTGGACTAGTAAAATTACCACCACCAGTAACACCGCCAACAATATTACTACTGGATTAAAGAAAAACCATAACTCTATACTTTTCAAATAGTTATGGATCAATAGAAGTTACTAAGCAACGGGTTCTAGTGAGACTGAAAATGGTGACCCTACGTATTCATGTATTGAAAATATAATTTCTTCAAACACTAAAAAATTTCCAAAACAAAGCCTATATCTCTATCAAGTAAGAAATCTCATTTTCAACCATGTGTGTTGTGAAATGAAGTTAAAGAGTGATGGGGCTTGGTGAGATGGGAAACTCCTAATATACTTAAACTTCATGTGTTATTAGGTCAACAAAGAGTAATTTAGAGTTGTTTGTCATATATACATTAAAAGAATAAAAAACACACGGCACATAGATCCACTTGTACTATGTGTATTTATATTTATAATATATATTGGCATGGTAAAAGTTAAAAAATAACAAAGAAACCTATTGATGAAGGCACTTGGAGCATTTTCTTCATTGTTTTTAGAACTTGTTGCAAGTACCAAGAAAAATAATTCCTGTGAAAATATCTCTAAAGTAAGGTCATACATAAGCATAAAATAAATTTAGTAGTATAATTCAACAAATATGAACATAGAATATAAATAATAAGTGGGCTTCTTTTCTATAAATTTTCATTTTTTCATATACCTTGTACTTGATTATTTATGAAGAACAAAAAAAATTAATACAAATGTAACTGATTTTTTTTCTAACCTTGACATATAATCTTGAATGGATAATTCTTGACATAGAGGTCATGTAAAAATAAATACAAGTGACATTTTATGTAAATCTACATACATATAGACAAGTAAAATGGGGTACTTATTTTAGTGTTTGATTTCTACCAAAAGTTTATGCAAATAACACATATGAAAAGAAAATGAAGAAACACGGAAATATAAATTATTACGTTAATTTTGTTAAACAACATCAATTCATGATAACCAATTCATGATAACCAGTAAACCTTATCCACTTAGTCCTCCACCAATTCATTTCCAGATGTGTTTAACCTTACAGCACCAAAACACTCTTTTATAGAAAATACAAATAACTCCAAAACCCTATTTCATGACCATGTACAAATTCATTTTGTTTGTAAGGCGGCATGTGCTCATATTAGGGTTTTACCTACCTTTTTAATATGTTATATTTTACAGGCCCAATTGTATATCCTGGGTTTCAATGGGCACAATTTAGTTTAAATTGTTTTTTATCTTATTATGAATTTCTTATTACAAATTCAAATTTTTTCTTTTTATAAAAATATAATTTAACAAAGTCTGCTCCATGTATTATATAAACTAAATGGATGTTGATTTACAACCATAAGTACACAAGCATTACTCTAATTTTTTTTGTATTGTAAATAAAATGAGATTCTATAAATTAAGTGGTAACCATTGTATAAAAAAATTAACTAAAAATGACATTTTCTAGAAAATTTTAAATTTTATTTAGTGAAATTATATATAAATTCCCTACTGACCCCCTAAATAAGTATAATAGAAGTACTACTATCATACATTCAAGTCTTAAAAACCTCTCACAATAATTGAGATATTATTGGTCATGTTAAAATTAATATTACCATGACAACATTTAATCAAATAAAATTTCTAGAGGTATAAGGTAGCATACCAAATTTTCGACAAACAAGTCATACGTATAGGAAAAATGATACAATTTTAAAAATATTTACTAATTGCTATTTTATTAAAACATAGGAATTAATATGAATGATAATATGATTGTTGATTTTTATTTTATTCTTATTCAATTTGATTTGAACATGTAAAATGACAATATATTGTGGGTAACAGTACATATACCATATTCATTCGGTGGTTGATTGGGAAAAATCTAAATTGGAAAGAAATTGAATGAGAAATGCAGCTCATAGTGTCTAAGTATATAAGTTGTTTGACTTGACCATCTGTACTTTAACATAATTATAATGAATATTTTCAATATTGTCAATTTTAATAAAAAATTATTAATTAAAACAATGCTTATATTTATAAACTTCTTTTGTAACTCAAAATTTTCAGTAGACAAGTTTTCCAACAAATTTTGGGTCTTTTCACAAGGTGGGTATGAAATGCAAAGAAATGTGTACCAAAATATAATTCCATTATTTTTTAAGATGAATAAAGAGGATACGTATAAAAATTACTTCTAGAATTTCCTTTTTTGAATAAATTTATTAATATTAAACTTTAATTCAAAAAAATAATTATTTTAAAAAGATATGTAAAATTATTAATTTTACATGAACAAAGTTCAAAAAATATGTATATTCTACTAAGTTTGGCCTAAGATTTTATGTAATTCATCATTTATATTGATTTTGGTATGAAATGACTATTATGGCCCAATAAGCAATTTTTTTCTATATAACAAATAGTAAAAAATGACTAGTTAAATTTCTACCAACTTTGTAATGTTTTTGTTATGATTTGAATCTACGGGTTATATTAGTGTTAGAAAATATATTTTTTTAAAAAAATATTTTAATAATCATATAAAGTAATCATTTAAGTAGAAAATTATAAGTTTCTAACTTCAGTTGAGAAAATTTTATAATGAAAATATGTTTTCGACAAATAATTAATGCTTACAAAAATATATTAAAATTATTTAAATATCATTTATATTACTTATATTTTGTACTCACCATTTTTTATAGTTCTTTGAGTAATTTTAATCCAAATTAGTTATTTGAATAAACATTTCTTTTCTTGCAAATATTTTTAGAAAATATAAAAAAAATAATAAAATCACCAAATTCTAAGAAAAACTATTAAAAAAGGAGATCAAAATTTAAATTCAAAGTTTGTCAAATCCCACAACATACCTCAATTTTTGTCCAAAGGGGGAACCTACCGATGTAGGTGGGAATTGAGTTCCTGAAAATTAAAAAATGGTTTATAAAACTTCAAAAAATTTGGTGTGAAAAGTTGATGATATTAGTAAATAACTATCACATTTTTTCCATCAGTATTTCATATGAGTGTTTAATAAAAATGACCTCTTCACTATTTATTGATGAATACTTCTCATCAACATTGTTCATATTAGTAATTTTTTGATATTATAGCATATGTTTTACGATTCTTTATTGATTTTATATTTATATTGATTGTGTAAGTCACTAGTAGGTTAACACTGTTGCATTTATTTTATCATACATATAACCTACAATCTCTCAAGATATTTGCTCATGTTCACCTAGAGAATTTTGTAATAAGTTTTTATTCAATAATATAAAAACTATTCTTCATTATTGAGTACATAATTGGATTTAATTGTTATAATTATATTGACCCCCTCTATAGGTAATTAAAGGCCTAAAAATTGATATCAAAACTTGGTGTTTATATAAAATCACTTTAAGATGCAAAAAAATAATCATTAATGGCAGATAATGAAACTCAACAAAATGTGCGGTCACCATTAACCATAAACCAAATCAACAACAATATGAGCAGATATGAAACCCTCAAATTTCCAATCTGGAAAATTAATGAATATCATTTCTGTAAAGTCCAGATGACTATATGTCTGCAGGTAACAGATGGTGAATACTGGAAGGGATTTATGATGGACCTCATTAGCCCATGAAACTGGTTGTTGCTATTCGTGGTAAGAAAAAAATGCAAAAGTCGCACAATTTTGCATAACAATCTAGACAGTGTGATGTCCCTAGGTTTATTGGATGCAAAAACAACCGCTATCAAGAAGATTCCAAGGACAATACTCAATCACCAGTATGAGCACTTTGACTCAAAACATGATAAGACTTTGTTTGAAATCTATTATAGATTTCAGAAATTGTTGAATAATTTGTCACTTATTGACATAGAGTATGATCCAGCATATTGAAACTTGAAGATTCTTCTTACACTTCCTCAAAAGTGTGACTGGAAAGTTATATGAATAAGGGATAATTATGATCTTGAAGACACATCTCTAGTTGAGATATATCCAATTCTGAAAACTAATGAACTGGAGATGGAGTAGAAAAGTAAGACGAAATGGGACAAGACATGTTTCTCTCAGGGTAGAGGAAAAACAACAGAGAAATTTGCAAGAAATAACCATTTCAAAATGAAAGGCCATGATTGTATAGTCTGACACTAAGTCTCAAATACTCATGATGACTTACAAAATTATTCAGGAACTGAAATTGATCATGGTAATTATGAAGATATCCTACAAATTGATGTTCTTTTAGTTAAAAAGTTTAGAAATACGGGCTATATAGACTTCTAAAAAAATGCTTTTGAAAAAAAGGCTCTAGTCCCTCAAACATTACCCTAATAAGAGGAATTAAAGGAAGAATGATCCCAAGGAGTCAAGGTATGGGAAAATTACAAGTGGAAGATCAAGTGCTATAATTGTGATGAAGTCTAACACTTTGCTGCTCATTCAGAAAGCCAAACGTTGAGAAGAAGCAAGTCTTGATCAGCAAGAAGAAGAATTGAAGCAAGTTTTGACCAGAAGAACAATTGGGATGATACATTACAAGAGTACAAACTATACTCACAAAAATTGCATAATGATGTGTATTTCTAACAAAATAAATTTTATTATATATATGATTTAACTTTTTTCTATTATAAAGGGTTTTTCTTAATTTTAGGTAAAAGTTTTAAAATAAATTAATGGAGATTAAATAATTTAAATATGTATATTTTATTTTGTTGAATGATATTATCTTGTTAAACTAAGACTGTTGAACAATCAACTTTTGGAAATTTATATGAATTATTCATAATAAAGTCAATATTTATTTAAATTGAAATGATATGAATAGTGTAAATTAGTTTTTATGATTTTCTTGCTAAAAAAATATGTTAAACACATTATTGAGACGTCATTTTAATGATAAAATAAAGAACATGAACTCATAAATTGTTATGATAAAAACAAACACATTATTCTCAAATCCACTTACTCAAATTTACAAGGAAAATACAATATTGTAAAAAATAAAACTTAAATAATCATCACAAACATATTTAGGATTGCAAAATAAATTGAACAAATTAAATACTTAATCATGAATTATAAAGTAACTTATATAAAATATGTAAATGTCAAGATTAATGAATATTGATATGTCTTTTCTAAAAAAATACACAATATTAATAAATGAATAAGAAAATATGTAATATACTGAATATGAAAAAAAAAAAATTTATCTTTATCGCCTCCCAACAACACGTAGTATTTTACAAAAAATATAAGTTTAAACAATTCGATAAAAACAATGAACAATTATCGAGGATCCAATTTAAAGTCCAATTATATAACAACTAAATCGACTAATTATTATTGAATCAATATTTGTAAATAAGGTACTTAATATTGATAAATGATATATAAAAATACATTATATTTAGAGTTAAATATAAACCATAAAAAATTTGAAAAACTGGTCTGATTCGATCTTAAGAAAGTCATATTTAAAAAGGCTAGAAGCTGTCTCAGCATATATTTTATTATAAATTTTGCTTCTCTCCTAAAGAGAAAAAACTTGGATTAACTCAAATTCGGAATTTTAAAAATATCAAAATAATTGTTTTGATAGTTTTATTTTTCATCCAATTTTTTACACTAAAATATTTTGGGATAAAATTCTAAATCGGATAAAATTCTACACATCTTTAATATATTTAAAAAATTAAACAAATGTACATTATTTTTCGAAGACACGAAAAGTAATAAAATTAAGTTTTTTACATATATCTAATTCGGACGTGCCGTAATTTGCGCCATTCTTGGGCCTCAAAATTTTGTATAAAATCGAGATTCATTATTTTTTTAGAAAAATTGATTTGATCCAAATTCTAAATATTTAAATTAATTACGCCACCCTTAACACAATTTAATTTATCTTTATATATTGATATGTCTTTTCTAAAAAATACACTACATTAATAAATGAATAAGAAAATATGTTATATACTGAATATGAAAAAAAATTATTTTATCTTTATCGCCTCCCAACAACACCTAGTATTTTACAAAAAATATAAATTTAAACAATTCAATAAAAACAATGAACAATTATCGAGGATCCAATTTAAAGTCCAATTATATAACAACTAAAAGGACTAATTATTATTGAATCAATATTTGTAAATAAGGTACTTAATATTGATAAATGATATATAAAAACACGTTATATTTAGTATTAAATATAAACCATAAAAAAATTGAAAAACTCATCTGATTCGATCTTAAGAAAGTCACATTTAAAAAGGCCCGAAGCTGCATGAACATATATTTTATTATAAAAATTTGATTCTCTCCAAAAGAGAAAAAACTTGGATTTATTCAAATTCAAAATTTTAAAAATATAGAAATAATTTTTTTGATAGTTTTATTTTTCATCCAATTTTTTATACTAAAATATTTTGGGATAAAATTCTAAATCGGAAAAAATTCTACACATCTTTAATATATTTAAAGAAAATTTAACAAATGTACATTATTTTTCGAAGAAATAAAAGTAATAAAATTAAGTTTTTTACATATATCTAATTCGGAAGTGCTGTAATTTGCGCCATTCTTCGGCCTCAAAATTTTGTATAAAATCCAAATTCATTATTTTTTTAGAAAAATTGATTTGATCCAAATTCTAAATATGTAAATTAATTAAGCCACCCTTAACACTATTTAATTATCTATATTTAAATTATTAAATATTTATCTTTTATGTTGAAATGAACATTTATCATTTTTAGTTGAAATAAATTAGTCAATTTAATTATAATTATTATGTTCCCACAGTGGCTTATTGGCTTTGTATTCTACCAAAATTTTATTTTTGTTTGCTAATAGAACCTATAATATTTCTCACTTTGTAAGTAAAGAGTTATTATTGGTATTTAAGCAAGAAAAATAACTTCTAATTGGATTTATGTTCTTGTACCTAGATAATCCATAAAGAAACTAACAATTCATGTTTTTAATAGAATTAGTCACACCAAAATTCAAGACTTGTTCCACTAAAATCAAGTCCTAACAACACTTTAAATACTCATTTAAATTTGATAAAATTTACATAAAAATAAGTCAACAAAGAAACATGCAAATCAATGCAAGAAGCAGTGTTTAAGATATAGTAAGTCTAGTGTAGACCACCGCACATGGAACATGTTTTTTACATAGTATTTAGCATAAAATGATTTAGAAATAGTAATAGTTGTTGTAATCACTATTGGGGTATTCAAAGGATGGAATCACTGGCATGTTGTTCTCTATGTATGCAGAAGCAGCAGCAACCCCACTTCCAAGTTGTACCAAGTAACCAACATCCTTAAGAATCATCTCCATACCAGTAAGACAGCCTATCACTTGCAACTACAAAAAATACCCGTAAGTTTATAGTAAAATATTTGTAAATATTTCATTGTTTTTCGAAATGGCTAGTAAGAGGTAAATAGAGAGAAAATATTTATAACTTGTCTCGTTTATGAGTGATTGTATGGTCTTAGCAAAAGGAAGTAGGATACAAGGTTATGGCTCATATTATGAATTTGACATAGTTTTGTTAAAGATTATCAAAGAGAATTGAGCAACTAACATATTTTACTATTAATCTTGTCTCTGGTCAATACGTAGAGGCAACAAAATCTATAACGTTGAATATAAGAAATGACAATATACCTCATTTAGATTTCTCACATGATCTATCCTCGAATCCTTTCATGCTACTTTATTAAGTCAAGCCATAAGATCAGTTGTATCATTCTATGCCCTTCTAATAACTTCTCAACTATCAATGTACGCACCTACCATAGCCGCAGTAACAATATGACTAATATGACTAAACTGTTCATCTTTCTCACTGCAGTTTTTCAGCCCTCAGGCCTCCACAACAAACTTGTGATATGAACATATAGTCACACAATATCCAAAAATGTAAAACAGAGATGAGCACAGAATAATCCGATTCTTAAAATTCTGTAAGCAATTAGATGATGAAATAAAAATCGACTACAATTAAAATTATTGCACTTGTAATTCTTAAATCATCTATAAACTGAACTAGTTTGTAATATTTACATTGTATCTACAAATAATGGTTTCAACATGTTTCTACTTTCTATGCATCTCACAAAGAATACATAATCAAACAAAAAATATTTTGAGTGTTTTGCTTAAGCTGCATATAAGAATAAAGCAGTTGAACTTGTTGTTGTTGCAAGGGGAGTGTGCCTTGCTATCAGGTTATCAAGTCTTTCCTCAAATATTAGATGAAGTGATGCCTGAGACCAGATAAAAGTTTGAATGGAACGAGTACAAAATCTCGTGTTCAATTTGTTTCACCTTTTTGGCTCTCATTACATAAGCAACTCATGACTTCTTGTTTATATATAAAAATAATATATAAGACTCTATTTTAGGAGGGTTAGGAGGGTCACATACATTTCAACATATAAAGTGAATTCAATAAATATTGTAGTTTGCTAGAATTAAGAATATATTATCACATTTTGTGTAATACAACTTATGTATTATAGCCACTATCACATATTGTCGCTTCTGAATTTTTGCACATAAAATTATATAATAACGCTATGTAATCTCGTAGAAATATATAAAAACACTTTCCAAGATAATCAAAACTTAATAACTTTCCGTTCTTTCAGAACAACTTTGTCATCAATATCACAAATACCAAGAAAATGCTTGATGTACCAATGGATCATCATTCTTTGGAGCAGACCTTGACGCTTAATGATATATAATGATATGGCTAAATGGTAAGGTTTTCTCCAAAAACTTTATCAAAATATCCCCAATTTATTTAAGTTCCTCTATAAGAGAATGGTAATGTGTGATATGATAGTTGAGTAATGGTATTTGATTTCTTAAACCTTAAATCTAATAAACATGGTTAACAATATGGAAATTAAAATTAATCTAAATTTAAAATAAATAAGAAAATAGTAGAGATGATACATACATTACAATCTTCCTGGTATTCTGGTGGATTATAGAGTGTTGTATACATGTATGTCTGAATACATGGAGGCTCTAATTTTTTATAATGTAGTACTTTGCAATGGAGAAATTTGATCAAAATTAAAGAGTGGTTATTAATTAGAGAGACACATTGTGTTCAATTTAGTTTTACTTATACATATTTCTCAACAAATCAATTCTATGTTAAAATCCTTTTTATCTATATAATTAACAAATTGAGTTCTAGTGTCGGATACTTGAATCTGGTACATGGTAAAAAGGAGAAAATAAAGTGTACCAAAGTTTTTTAAGTTGTAAAAGAGAAGTTTAATCGTTATATCAATAAATCTCCATTCCAACCTATCTTATGCCTTAAAATATCAATTCTTAACCCAGCCACACCCTTTTTTCCCTTGTGACTTCAAATGCAATCATTGTATTATGAGCTTATAGCCTCCCTTCATTAAAAGCGCTCTATTTGTTAGACATTGTCTATATTAAACATAGTTTGAACTTATTCACCACCACCTTCGACAGTATGCGCATCAAAACATTATAAAAATAGATAGGGCGAAGATCTGCCATATGTTTTAGTTGTTTAACCTTAGGAATAAGACATACAAGCCTATGATTTAGTTCCCTTGGCCCATGTCGTGTATCAAAGAAAATCTGACAAAATAGAACAACATATGTTTTAAAAATATTTCAATACGTTTGAAAAAAGCCGGGTTCGACCCATGTGGATCTAGTGACTTGTATTGATGCATGAACAAGACTACATTCTTACGTTCCTCCTCCCTAATAGGTACTATGACCTAGTGATTGTGAAATAATAATTAAAAAAAGTTTGCAAAAAGGGTAAAATTTGACACGACCTTAATCAAATAACCATATATCAAACAAAACCTTAAATTTGACATAAATTTAAACAACTTACCCGAGCAGAAATAAAACCATGTAAAGCCATAGGAAAAAACATATGTGTGTGTACTATCCAACTAAATCATAGTGGAAGACATATAGATGTGGAGGCCATAACAAGGAATATCATATATGCATGTCCCATAATTACAATATACCTGTTTGTCTTGTCGTGGTTTCGGTATTTTTGTTTATAACTATGAGCGAAAGCCAAAGCGACCAAATCGAGATGTTCCTCTAGACTCTGATATTTTATCATGAGCAGAAGATGCTTTTTTGATGAGTCGATTTGATCCAAGTTTGTGGAGAAACCACCCTGCAAAGAGAAAGTCAGGTACCGGGATTCGTAAATAACAATCTGAGAATCTCAGATTGAAATTTAATTTAATTCCTTATCACCAAATGATAAGGAGTTTTCAAAAAAGAGCACAAAATGTTTTACCTATCCAAGGGAATCCATGTTATAAAAGATGGCAACCTTTCCACTTTTTCTAACTTGATACATTTCCCTGTAGTAGGTAGCAAGGTCATAGTTGCAGAGCAATGTCCTCCACCAATACTATAGATGTCATTTTCTTCGTTATTTGTATTAATAACATATCGCCTCTCCGTCCTTGAACTATTCTTGTTATCGACACTTGTGGTATCTCTTCTTTCAACACAATTATTCTCACTTCCCGTAGCTCGGGTCATCTTCTCACAATTTTCTTTTATCTTTTTCTAAAATGAATCCAGTAAAAAAATTATAAGATGTGAATTATAATAACACTTGCTTAATTGATTCTTAATAGACAATTATACAAACACCTTTATATGACCTAGGCGATTGGACACAAGTTTTTTATTTAACGAGTCAATATATATTAAAGCATCTGAAAGTATTGAATTTCTTCTTTATAGTACTTCATTCTATAAAGATTAACAAACTATCAGAACATGGAGCAAACAAAAAGTCCAAAATACAAATTCTACTTTTACAACGACAAGTGATACCTTAAAATTTCATACCACTGTCATTCTAAAAAAATCCCAATACAACTCAGAACTGATAATAAGACACGATTGACACATAAACATGATTTAATAAATAAACCCAAATTAACACATAGTGTAAAATGCATAAAAGATCCCAAACACAAAATAACATAGAAACAGAAAAGCAAGGAGGTAAATTAAACAATAATTAACAATAATCGACCAAATTTAATATTCTCCTAAATTAAATTTATTGAATTGAAAGAACTTTAGGAAAGATGATTTGGGGAAAAAATACATTCCGTTCAAGGTTTAATCTTTTCCGAGATTTAATCTTCTTGGAGCTTTAGTCTTTACAAAGATTTAATATTCAATGTTTGAGAGAAATATTTCAGCAAAGATTTAATCTTTCGCCGCAGTGGAGATTGTTTGACAGTCTGTGTTTTTTTATATTATTTAATTTATAGCCGGGAAAACAATTTCAGCAAGCCCGCTCACAAGTTTTGAACAAGACCGCCTAACTTTTGGGCCCAAATCTCTGATCTATTGTAACAATTATATAATGTATTACAATAACATGTATTTATAACGACCGCGAAATTCTGTTGATTCAGTTGCCATGTTTTTAAAATCCCTTGCAATAGACATGAAATCACCTTTCAACAGCAACGTTTTTTGGATAGTTTTAAAAATCTGGTTCCGAAAGCAATTCTATGGTATAGTGAACTAAACCTTGTATAACCATTATTCATCTAATACCTGATTCTCCTATAGGCTGGAAGTTATTCCTCATACATACCCTGATATACTCTGGTTATATTTATGAATTCCTTTATGCTCTGAAATAAATGTTTTATCAATGTTAATTATGATTCTGTTTTATTGAATTATAATATTTATCATGTTGAATTGTTATAGAATTGGATAGGTTTCTAAATATGGAACATATTCGTGGTCAGACCTGATTGGTGGTCATATTAGGCCAATGTGTGCCTTGGATACAGTATAGAGAACAGAGCTATGTGCCTTAATCGGGTTAGTGTGTCACTGATCTGCAGTCTAACCTTGGTTTTAAACTTAAAAATGAATATTCAATTCTAATAATTTGCTTAACAAGGAACTTGATTCCTATGAATCATTTCAATTGATCATTGTTAACACCCAGTTATTGTTATTATAATTTGCTAGCTAGTTAGCTCACCCTTGTGAATCTATTTAAGTCATTCTACAGTTAAAATGGAAATTATTGGTAACGAGGATCCCCAGTCCAGTATGCGATCTTGGATTCCGGGTTAAGTTGGAACGAGCTAGTTTGAGTTATGCAAGTTTGTAAGAATGATTTCATTTTCAGTTGTAAGTTAAACTAGTTGGGATTTGGTATGACGTAATAAGTTAACCTGTTGTGATCCGTGGTTGCGTAAATAAGGGTAATTGCATATAATATTTCATATACAGGTTTATATAATATGTGTGTTGTGAACCCCAAACTTCTGACTCGGGATTTGAGGGCGTCACAACCACCATCTCTGAAGCTAAATAAACTACTAATATTACCTAATATACAACTAGTACTACCACCAAAGCTACCAACAATGCTACCATAAATTGCCACTACTAAGACTAACCAATATAACATCAATGCTACCACCTGTAATACCATAATTAAACTGGCCATAAATGGAACTGCTTAAGCTAGCACGAACTTCAACACCAACACCAATAATACCACCACTAAGCTACCAATACGACCACTAAGCTACCACCAATGCCACCACCAATGCCACCACCAATGCCACCACCAATGCCACTAATAAGACTAACCAATATAACATCAAAGCTACCACCTGTAATACCATAATTAAACTTTCCATAAATGGAACTGCTTAAGCTAGCACGAACTTCAACACCAACACCAATAATACCACCACCAATTCTCCTGCAAAGATTACCGCTTTCAATGCCACCAATTGCACTAATAAGAGCACCCGGACCAATGGCACCATCAATGCCAGCAAATCCACTACAAATATTATCGTTTCTGGTACCACCAATGTAACCACTAAAGATGCTAGTCATGCTGCCACCAATCCCACTTTTAAAACTACCCTTTATACCACTAATGCTACTACCACTTATGCCATTATTAAAGTTACCACCAATGATACTTTTTAAGTTAGCACGAACTTCACCACCAACAATCCCACCACCAATTGCACTCATAAGATTACGACTACTAGTGCCACCAATTGGATTAGTAAAATTACCATCACTAGTGACACCGCCAACAATATTACTACTGGATTAAAGAAAAACCATAACTCTATACTTTTCAAATAGTTACGGATCTATAGAAGTTACTAAGCAACGGGTTCTAGTGAGGCTGAAAATGGTGACCCTACCTATTCATGTATTGAAACTATAAGTTCTTGTAACACTATAAAATTTCCCAAACAAAGCCTACATCTCTATCAAGTAAGAAATCTCATTTTCAACCATGTGTGTTGTGAAATGAAGTTAAAAAGTGACGAGGCTTCGTGAGATGGGAAACTCCAAATATAAGTAAATTTCATGTTTTATTAGGTCAACAAAGAGTAATATTTGAGTTGTTTGTCATATATACATTAGGGAAAAAAAACACACCCCACATAGATCCACTTGTACTATCTTCATTTATATTAATAATATATATTGGCATGGTAAAAGTTAAAGTATAACAAAGAAACCTTACACGGTATATTGATGAAGAGAAAGGGAAGGCACTTGTATAAAAAACTTAACTAAAAATGATATTTTCTCGAAAATTTTAAATTTTATTTAGTGAAATTATATATTAATTCCCTACTCACCTCAACAAACAATAATATTTGTACTACTACAACGGTAACAAGAATAATAGAAGTACTACTATCATACATTCAAGTCTTACAAACCTCTCACAATAATAATTCAGATATTATTGGTCATGTAAAAATTAATATTACCATGACAATATTTAATCAAATTAAATTTCTAAAGGTATAAGATAGCATACCAAATTTTGACAATACAATTTTTAAAAATATTTACTAATTGCTATGTTTATTTAAACATAGGAATTAAAATGAACAATAATATGATTGTTGATTTTTATTTTATTCTTAGTCAATTTGATTTGAACATGTAAAATGACAATATATTGTGGGTAACACTACATATACCATATTCATTCACTGTTGATTGGGAAAAATCTAAATTGGGAAGAAATTGAATAAGAAATCCACTGATAGTGTCTAAGTATAAAAGTTGTTTGACTTGACCATATGTACTTTAACATAATTATAATGAATATTTTTAATATTTTCAATTTTAATAAAACTTTATTATTTAAAACAATGCTTATATTTATAAACTTGTTTTGTAACTCAAAATTTTCAATAGACAAGTTTTCCAACAAATTTTGGGTCTTTTCACAAGGTGGGTATGAAATGCAAAAAGAACATTATTTTGTCAAATATGTACCAAAATATAATTCCATTATTTTTTTAAGATGAATAAAGAGGATACGTACAAAAATTACTTCTAGAATTTCTTCTTTGAATAAAATTATTAATATTAAACTTTAATTCAAAAAAATATTTATTTTAAAAAGATATGTAAAATTATTAATTTTACATGAACAAAGTTCAAAAAACGTGTATTATAGGATGAAGTATATTCTACTAAGTTTGGCCTAAGATTTTAAGTAATTCATCATTTATATTAACTTTGGTATGAAATGACTATTATCATTTACATTACTTATATTTTGTACTCCCCATTTTTTATAGTTCTTTGAGTAATTTTAATCCAAATCAATTATTTGAATAAACATTTATTTTCTTGCAAATATTTTAAGAAAATATAAAAAACTAATAAGATCACCAAATTCAGAGAAAAACTATTAAAAAAGGAGATCAAAATTTAAATTCAAAGTTTGTCAAATCCCAGAACATACCTCAACTTTTGTCCAAAGGCGGAACCTTGGTGGTTAAGTGTAAGGCACAAGGGCTATGAAGAAGATTGGAAGGACAATACTCAATCACCAGTATGAGCACTTTGACTCAAAAGTTGATGAGTCTTTGTTTGAAATCTATGATAGATTTCATAAATTGTTGAATGATTTGTCACTTGTTGACATAGAGTATGATCCAGCACATTCAAACTTGAAGGTTTTTCTTGCACTTCCTCAAAAGTGTGACTTGAAAGTTATATCAATAAGGGATAATTATGATCTTGAAGACACATCTCTAGTTAAGATATATGGAATTCTGAAAACTAATGACCCGGAGATGGAGTAGAAAAGTAAGACGAAATGCTACAAGACATGTTTCTCTCACGGAAGAGGAAAAACAAGAGAGAAATTTGCAAGAAATAGCCATTTCAAAATGAAAGGCCATGATTTTATAGTCTGACACTGAGTCTCAAATACTCATGATGGCTTACAAAATTATTCAGCAAAGTGAAATTTGTGAATACCCCAACTTTTCAGAAAATAGTTATACTTAAATATTCACCTAAAACTCCAAATTAAATCCATAATAAGAATAAGTTTCTAGTTTTTCATAAAATTCTAAAATCCCACACAGAAATAAAATCATCTAAGTTGAAAATAAAGCAAATCTTGGGAGACGCAGCTCCAATACAAACATAATCACTAAAATATTGTTCCAAAGCATCCACCTTTAAGATGTCGCAAAAGCAAAGCACCTGAAAAATTGTGAGTAATGAGCCAAGAGCCCAGCAAGAAAACATTTCTACACTAGTGGATCAAGTATCATAATTTTATAAACCAAAAATCATTTTCCAAAATCCATATGACATAAGATATAAAATTCCACAGCTAGATAGGCCACAAATACCTGGTGACACAGTATCAAAAGTTCATAATTTCTGTCAATAATGCGCCCTTACTAAGGTATGATAGAGTGTGCGCTCCCGAAGGCATCATAAGTAGCACTAGCTAGTAAGGTATCAAAACTAGTTCCGGAACTATACGCAATTAATAATTGCTTAAGTTCAAAGCTCACTTGGTATTCTTATTTGTAAAACACGTACTTGATCCATAAATTTTAAAACAAAAGGAATGCAAAATATTTAAAAGATTTTAAAATAAATAAAGTGTGAAGAGTTAACTTACGTTAATAGCAATATCTCCCAAATTATGTTGTCAAAATGAACCTAGACATATATAATAATCATAATGTTAACATGTACATGCCACTAAGCTAACCACACTTTAACTTTATAAAGCTTAACCCATAATAACAATTAAATGTCACTACAAGTAACAAAATAAATTAATATTGACATATAAATACGACCATTCTCATATAATAGTTGAAAATAGTGTACGGACAAATAAAAAAAACTCAACACTTAAATACATTATATATAATAATAATAAATCAAATATATGTAAACAATTTAAATTCAGAATAAAATAGATGTACATTTAATATCTACTATCTATATAATCCGTTAAAATAAAATAACAAAGATAAATAAAATAGGTAACATATTCTTATGATTATGCAAGTGGACAAAATATAAATATTGGTGTATAAAATTTTCATAACCTTACGTGTAAAATATCATTATACAAAATAAGTATAATCAATTTAATAAATGAGCATATATTTAATTGGTGTAGTAATCTAAATGCATATCTAAATCAAACATATATTTAACATATAACATATGAATTATTATGCATGCACAAAACAGGTAATTATAAACATAATTCATGCATTAAATATTTATAAAAAAATGGTGATTATTAACTAAAACATTTAATAATCAACATCAAACTAAATGATTAAATTAAGTAAACTATAGTGTTATACACATAACCATGGAACTAAATAATAAAATAAACTAATAACAAGTGAATTATAATAGTCATACATTAAGTTCACAAAAATGTAATTTAATTATATATATATATAGAAGTATGTAATAAACATGTAAAATACATAAGTAAAAATATAGGAAATAGAACGTACTTGAAAAGAGAAAATGTTATACAGAGATAAAATGACTAATACTCAGATTCAAAGGGTTAGTGGGTAGTGATCACAAATTTAGACAAACATTATCTCTTTGTTAACATGTAGTGTTTGACTGAGTTTTTCAAATACACATAACAGGTACTAATAAATATACACAACATAACTACACCTATTTTTAAATTCTAGTGATAAAATAAATATATATTAAATTAAAATTGTGCACATATAATTTATTTTGTATTGTAAATAAAATGAGATTCTATAAATTAAGTGGTAAGAATTTTTATAAAAAACTTAACTAAAAATGACTTAATTTTATAAATTAAGAAATAAATTAAGTGGTAATTCATCATTTATATTGACTTTGGTATGAAATGACTATTATGGCCCAATAAGCATTTTTTCTATATAACAAATAGTAGAAAATGACTACTTAAATTTCATACCAACTTTGTAATTTTTTAGTTATGATTTGAATCTACCGATATATTAGTGTTAGAAAATATTTTAATAATCGTGCAAAGTAATGAGTTAAGCAGAAAATTATAAGTTTCTAACTTCAGTTGAGAAAATTTTATAATGAAAATATGTTTTCGACAAATAATTAATGCTTACAAAAATAAATTAAAATTATTTAAATGTCATTTACATTACTTATATTTTGTACTCACCATTTTTTATAGTTCTTTGAGTAATTTTAATCCGAAATTAGTTATTTGAATAAACATTTCTTGCAAATATTTTAAGAAAATATAAAAAAATAATAAGATCACCAAATTCCAAGAAAAAATATTAAAAAAGGAGATCAAAATTTAAATTCATGTTTATCAAATCCTAGAACATACCTCAATTTGTGCCCAAAGGCGGAACCTACCCATGTGGTAGGAATTGAGTTCTGATTTCCTGAAAATTAAAAAATGGTTTATAAAACTTCAAAAAAATGGTGTCAAAAGTTGATGATATTAGTAAATAACTATCACATTTTTTCCATTAGTATTTCATATGAGAGTTTAACAAAAATGACCTCATCACTATTTATTGATGAATACTTCTCATCATATTGTTCATATTAGTATTTTTTTGATATTATAGCATATGTATTAGGATTCCTTATTGATTTTATCTTTATATTGATTGTGTAAGTGTGCAGTATAGAAGCAGCAAATTAGGTTAACACTAGTAGGTTAACACTTGTGCATTTATTTTATCATAGGCATAACCTACAAGCTCTCAAGATATTTGCTCATGTAGAGCTAGTGGAATTTTGTAATAAGTTTTTATTCAATAATATAAAAACTATTCTTCATTATTGAGTACATAATTGGATTTGATTGTTGTAATTATATTGACCCCCCTCTATAGGTAATTAAAGGCCTAAAAATTGATATCAAAGCTTGGTGTTTATATAAAATCACTTTAAGATCGAGAAAATAATTATTAATCGCAGATAATGAAACTCAACTAAATGTGCGGTCACCGGCCATTAGCCATAAACCAAATCAACAACAATATGAGCAGATATGAAACCCTCAAATTTCCTAATCTTGAAAATTAATGAATATCATTTATGTAAAGTCCAGATGACTATTGACACACTTAGTGGTTAAGTGTAAGGCACAACGGATATCAAAAAGATTCCAAGGAGAATACTCAATCACCAGTATGAGCACTTTGACTCAAAAGTTGATGAGTCTTTTTTGAAATCTATGATAGATTTCAGAAATTGTTGAATGATTTGTGACTTGTTGACATAGAGTATGATTCAGCAGATTCAAACTTGAAGGTTCTTCTTGCACTTCCTCAAAAGTGTGACTTGAAATTTATATCAATAAGGGGATAACTATGATCTTGAAGACACATCTCTAGTTCAGATATATAGAATTCTCAAAACTAATGAACTGGAGATGGAGTAGAATAGGTAAGACCAAATGGGACAGGACATGTTTCTCTCAGGATAGAGGAAGAAAAAACAAGAGAGAAATTTGCAAGGAAAGAGCCATTTCAAAATGAAAGGTCATCATTGTATAGTCTGACACTAAGTCTTAAATACTCATGATGATTTACTAAATTATTGAGGAACTGAAATTGATCATGGAAATGATGAAGATATCCTACAAATTGATGCTCTTTAGTAAAAAGTTTAGAAATATGGTCTATATAGACTTTAAAAAAAATGTTTTTGAAAAAAAAGGCCTGGAGTTCCTCCAACTTTACCGTGATAAGAGGAATTAAGGAAGAATGATGGCACGAGTCTAAGTATGGGAAATTAAGATCAAGTGCTATAATTGTGATGAAATCGGAACACTTTGTGCTCATGCAGAAAGCCAAACTAAACAATTATCGAGGATCCAATTTAAAGTCCAATTATAATAACAACTATATTGACTTATTATTATTGAATCAATATTGTAAATAAGGTACTTAATATTGATAATGAATATAAAAATAACTTATATTTAGTGGTAATATAAACCATAAAAAATTTGAAAAACTCGTCTGATTCGATCTAAGAAAGTCATATTTAAAAATGTCCCAAGCATTCTCAACATATATTTATTATAAAACTTTGCTTCTCCCCTAAAGAGAAAAAACTTGGATTAGCCCAAATTCGGAATTTTTAAAATATCAAATAATTTTTTGATTGTTTATTTTTCATCCAATTTTTCACACTAAAAAATTTTGGTATAAAATTCTAAATCGGATAAAATTCTACACATCTTTAATATATTTAAAGCAAATTTAACAAATGTACATTATTTTTTGAAGAAACGAAATAATAAAATTAAGTTTTTACATATATCTAATTGGGACCTGCTGTAATTTGCGCCATTCTTGGGCCTCAAAATTTTGTATAAATTCCAAATTCATTATTTTTTTAGAAAAACTGATTTGATCCAAATTCTAAATATGTAAATTATTTAAGCCACCCTTAACACTATTTAATTTATTTTTATTTAAATTATTAAATATTTATCTTTTAAGTTGAAATGAACAATTATCTTTTTTAGTTGAAATAGAATAGTCAATTAAATTATAATTATTATGTTCCCAATGTGGCTTATTCGCTTTCTATTCTACCAAAATTTTATTTTCTTTTGCTCATAGAACCTATAATATTTCTCACTTTGTAAGTCAAGAGTTATTATTGCTATTTAAGCAAGCAAAATAACTTCTAATTGGATTTATCTTCTTGTACCTAGATAATCCATCAAGAAACTAACAATTTATGTTTTCAATAGAATTAGTCACACCAAAATTCAAGACTTGTTCCACTAAAACCAAGTCCTAACAACACTTTAAATACTCATTTAAATGTGATAAAATTTACATATAAATAAGTCAACAAAGAAACATGCAAATCAATGCAAGAAGCAGTGTTTAAGATATAGTAACTCTAATATAGACCACCTCAAATGAAGCATGTTTTTATATAGTATTTAGCATAAAATGATTTAGAAATAGTTGTTGCAATCACTAATGGGTAATTCAGGATGGAATCATTAGCATGATGTTCTCCAAGTATGCAGAAGCAGCATCAACCCCACTTCCAAGTTGTACCAAGTAACCAATATCCTTAAGAATCATCTCCATACCAGTAAGACAACCTATCACTTGCAACTACAGTAAACACGTGTAAGTTTATAGTAGAATATTTATAAATATTTCATTGTTCTTCGAAATGACTAGTAAGAGGTAAATAGAGAAAATATTTATAACTTGTCTGGTTTATGAGTGATTGTGTGGTCTTAGCTAACGGAAGTAGGATACAAGGTTATGGCTCATATTATGATTTGACATAGTTTTGTTAAAGCTTCTCAAAGAGAATTGAGGAACTAACATATTTTACTATTAATCTTGTCTTTGGTCAATATGTAGATGCAACAAAATCTATAACATTGAATATAAGAAATTACAATATACCTCATTTAGATTTCTAACATGATCTATCCACGAATTCTTTCATGCTACTTTATTAAGTCCAAGCCATAAGATCCAGTTGTATCATTCTATGCCCTTATAATAACTTCTGAACTATCAATGTACGCAGGTACCATAACCGTATTAACAATATGACTAATATGACTAAAGCATTCATCTTTCTCCGTGCAGTTTTTCAGCCCCCAGGCCTCCACAACAAACATGTGATATGAACTATAGTCACACAATATCAAAATTTGTAAAACAGAGATGAGCACAGAATAATCCGATTCTTAAAATTCTATAAGCAATTAGATGATGAAATAAAAATCGACTACAATTAAAATCATTAAACTTGTAATTCTTAAATCATCTATAAACTGAACTGGTGTGTAATATTTACCTTGTATCTACAAATAAAGGTTTCAACATGTTTCTACTTTCTATGCATCACACAAAGAATACATAATCAAACAAAAAGTATTTTCAGTGTTTTGCTTAAGCTGTGTATAAGAACAAAGCATTTAACTAGTTGTTTTGCAAGGGGAGTGTGCCTTGCTATTACGTTATCAAGTCTTTACTCGATAATTAGATCAAGTGATTCTCTCAGACCACATAAAAGTTGAATGGAAGCGTACAAAATCTCTTGTTCAATTTGTTTCACCTTTTTGGCTCTCATTGTGTAAGCAACTCATGACTTCTTATTTATATATAAAAAATAATATATAAGACTCTTTTTAGGAGGGTTAGGTGGGTCAGATATATTTCAACATATAAAGTGAATTCAATAATTATTGTAGTTTTCCAGAATCAGTATATATGATCACATTTTATGTAATACAACTTATGTATTATAAACATATTAGATATTGTCGGTTGTGAATTTTCGCACAAAAAATTATATAATAACGCTATGTTAAATCGTAGAAATATATAAAAACACTTTCCAAGATAATCAAAAATTAATAACTTGTCCTTCTCTGAGAACAACTTTGTCATCAATATCACCAACACCTAGAAAATGCTTGATGTACCAATGGATCATCATTCGAGCACACCTTGACGCTTAATGATATACAATGATATTGCTAAATGGTAAGGTTTTCTCGAAAAAATTTATCAAAATATCCCCAATTTATTTTAGTTCCTCTATAAGAGAATAGTAATGTGTGATATGATAGCTGAGTAATGGTATTTGATTTCTTAAACCTTAAATCTCATAAACATAGTTAAAAAATGGCTTATAAAACTTCAAAAAAATTGGTGTCAAAAGATGATATATTAGTATATAACTATCTCATTTTTCCATTAGTATTTCATATGAGAGTTTAACAAAAATGACCTTATCACTATTTATTGATGAATACTTCTCATCAACATTGTTCATATTAGTATTTTTTTGATATTATAGCATATGTATTAGGATTCCTTATTGATTTTATCTTTATATTGATTGTGTAAGTGTGCAGTATATAAGCATAAATTAGGTTAACACTGGTGAATTTATTTTATCATACAATAACCTACAAGCTCTCAAGATATTTGCTCATGTTGAGCTAGAGAATTTTGTAATAAGTTTATATTCAATAATATAAAAACTATTATTATTAAGTACATAATTGGATTTGATTGTTATAATTATATTGACCCCCCTATAGGTAATTAAAGGCCTAAAATTGATATCAAATCTTGGTGTTTATATAAAATCACTTTAAGATCCAGAAAATAACCATTAATGGCAGATAACGAAACTCAACAAAATGTGCGGTCAGCATTAGCCATAAACCAAATCAACAACAATATGAGCAGATATGAAACCCTCAATTTCCAATCTTGAAAATTAATAAATACCCTTTCTGTAAAGTGGAAAGACTATATGTCTGCACGTAACAGATCGTGAATACTCGAAGGGATTTATGATGGACCTCATTAGCCCATGAAATTGGTTGTTACTATTATGGTCAAGAAAAAAGGCAAAAGTCGGACATTTTTGCATAAAAATCTAGACAGTGTGATTTCCCTAGGTTTATTGGATGCAAAACTATCAAGGAAATTTGAGACACTTTGGTGGTTAAGTGTAAAGCACAACGCCTTTCAAGAAGATTCGAAGGACAATGCTCTATCACCGGTATGAGCACTTTGACTCAAAAGTTGATGAGTCTTTGTTTGAAATCTATGATATTTGAGAAATTGTTGAATGATTTGTCACTTGTTGACATAGAGTATGATCCAACAGATTCAAACTTGAAGGTTCTTCTTGCAATCCCTCAAAGTGTGACTTGAAAGTTATACCAATA